>NC_091125.1:136646620-136864120 GCF_040183065.1 Periplaneta americana
CACTACAAATGGAAATATTAGTGTAGTTTTTAATGAATGCGGGTCGGGACCAACGATTTAGGTTCACTAAAGCCGAATGTTCACTATAACCGAGTTCAGTATATCCAGAGTTGACAGTATTTAGATCAATGAATTTTGGGATAGAATTACATATTATCTCAAATCATTCTTTCACATTCCAATAATCTGCCTCTTTACGTCTACACTCCTGAATTCAGACCCATTTTCGCCTTCTCAAGAAAAAAATCTAACCTTTTCACATTTGTAGCAAACTCCACAACTGTTTATTAAATGAATGGGGGGAATAAGCTGATTGTCCAGTATTAACAACTCCCAATGTTATGATGTAAGTGTCAGTGGCAGTCCAGGGCCGATTTTTCAGCTCATTTCAAACTGAAGAGAATTTCATAAAATGGCAATTTTTCCTAAATAAAATAAACAAAAAAAAATCTGGATTTTAATGTGTGAACGAGGTGTCACAATTAGTTTCAACAAAAAGTAATATTTGTACAAGAAGTCTTTCAGATATGTCTAACTTTATCACAAAATGCATTGATCTAAGTATATTCATTCTGGAATAATTAATTTTTCTCCTACAAAAAAAATGTAATTTTTCAATTATATATCGTTATATAATCCGCATGGGCGAATCCAGAAATGCATATAGAGTGTTAGTTGGGAGACCGAGATGTAGGTGGGAGGATAATATTAAAATGGATTTGAGGGAGGTAGGATATGATGATAGAGAGTGGATTAATCTTGTACAGGATAGAGACCGATGGCGGGCTTATGTGAGGGCGGCAATGAACCTGCGGATACTTAAAAGCCATTTGTAAGTAAGTATATAATCCTCAGTTTGAAAGATAGAGATATTGGGGTTTGCAATAAAAAAAAACCTTCATTTTTTTCACTGGCATTATGTTCCTATAAAAATATCACTATAACGACAGGAGTGAAACATCGCTTTTGAAGAGGTGTCCATAAACTTTTGGTAGAAGCTACACGGTCATCATTTTATTTTTACTAACATTTTTAATATTTACCTGGCTATGCCTTTGGATTAAGAGTTAAGAACCGGAAACACCGTTTGCTACCCCCTTCCACGACTGGAGTTCGATTATACTGGCGTAATACAAACAAATCACTTTACTAGGTATAGGAGGGAAGAAAAGTAGTTCATGCATGTACGTAAACTAGGAAATATCATAATTTTGAGTTTGATGATTTTCATTAGGTTTCTGTTTAATCAAAATACAGTACAGTATTAACAATAACTGTTTTTACTCACGAACTGAGTTATCCATGCGAACGTATTCATTATGCAGTGTATATTATACTGTCTACAGCACATTAGCGTACACTATAGAGAATGAAGTTAAATTGAAAAATAATCATAATATAGATATTTAAACACATTTTTGAAAATGGTGGCCGTTCATTTCGATACGGCTTCAGATCTTCTGTGCATATTATCGCACTATAGTCTATTGCATCTAATTCCAATTACCAGTTTCGTCCTTCGTACTAATAACTCATGTTGAAATAATTCTGTACCTACTCCATAAAAGAGTACCTTACGTACTGTAAATTCAATCTTCACTTCTGCCCGACCCGCACAGATAAAATTACTCAGATATACTATCTACTGTCCGTCCAAGTGGTTATGTCGCAGGATCGTAGAAAGGGGAGAAATCACGTGACAGTTAATTACTTAACGAGGGCTTTTTATTTAAGTTATTTTAAACAGTTGTATAATATTACGTAGATGTCCAATTCCTAACAGAAATTAATGCTTTCAGAAAAGACCTAAGAAAGCCCAGCCACTAGCCGTTACAATGGAGCGAGCAGAAGCGGGTGGGGGAAACCGGGATGCGACGTAGGCAAACGGACGACAGTACTTGTACGAAAATATGATTCAATATTGAAAGCTCTTTCGTCACTGGAAAACGCGAACATATTTCTGGAACGTACTATACTCACTAACTCAGTACTGTTTACTATATGCGGCCTTGGTTCTGTGTGGAGGACAGTTGGAACTTTATTAGTAGAAGGGGTGGGAGTGAAGTACCTTCAAAAACTCAGCTACAATAAAAATTGAAGTAAAAATAAAACGATATCCCTGTATAATTTACACTATTAATTCCATTTGTTCTCGCAAAGATTTGTACTAAGGTTCCGCCATGTAGAAACCTGTGAAATAACCAATACAAGGAAGGATTTCAACAAAAAACTGATACTCCTACTCAAAACAATAGTCCAGTATTCGAATGAATAATATTTTTAATACCAAGCTCCAAATAATAAATTTCTCTTCGACTAAAATTCTAAAAAATATTCGCATAGAGCGTAACAAAAACACGGTTATACTCATCGATTTCATAGCAATAACAGGAATCAGAACTGTGGCTAAGCGCCTGGGATTACCATGGTGACAGGCTATAAAATGTATACTCTACATCTGCAACAAACGTTTCTGTGTTTAGATTTAAGCTTCCGCAAAACACAATACGTCTAGATCCGCCTGGATGCCACAGAGATCTGTCACTAGGCAACGACAGTTTTATTTATTCGATTTCGACTGTTATTTAGTTGCACCGGAGGTTCGTGCAAAATTGCTTTTTTTTTTACTGAAAAGTTGGTGTCATTAAATGACACAACTCTTTCTGATAAAAACAAGAGAAGCTTACAAACGAATAAGCTACATTTTAATGAAACCCATTCTACGATACAGAGTGTCAAGAGTAGATTACAAGCGAATACAGCTACATTTTAATGAAACCCATTCTACGATACAGAGTGCCAAGAGTAGATTACAAACGAATACAGCTACATTTTAATGAAACCCATTCTACGATACAGGGTGCCAAGAGTAGATTACAAACGAATACAGCTACATTTTAATGAAACCCATTCTACGATACAGGGTGTCAAGAGTAGATTACAAAGGAATACAGCTACATTTTAATGAAACCCATACTACGATACAGGGTACTAAGAGTAGATTACAAACGAATGTAGCTACATTTTAAAGAAAGCCATTCTACGATACAGGGTGCTAAGAGTAGATTACAAACGAATACAGCTACATTTTAATGAAACCCATTCTACGATACAGGGTGTAAAGAGTAGATTACAAACGAATGTAGCTACATTTTAAAGAAAGCCATTCTACGATACAGGGTGCTAAGAGTAGATTACAAACGAATACAGCTACATTTTAATGAAACCCATTCTACGATACAGGGTGCTAAGAGTAGATTACAAACGAATACAGCTACATTTTAATGAAACCCATTCTACGATACAGGGTGTCAAGTGTAGATTACAAACGAATACAGCTACATTTTAATGAAACCCATTCTACGATACAGAGTGCCAAGAGTAGATTACAAACGAATACAGCTACATTTTAATGAAAACCATTCTACGATACAGGGTGCTAAGAGTAGATTACAAACGAATACAGCTACATTTTAATGAAACCCATTCTACGATACAGGGTGTCAAGTGTAGATTACAAACGAATACAGCTACATTTTAATGAAACCCATTCTACGATACAGAGTGCCAAGAGTAGATTACAAACGAATACAGCTACATTTTAATGAAACCCATTCTACGATACAGGGTGCTAAGAGTAGATTACAAACGAATACAGCTACATTTTAATGAAACCCATTCTACGATACAGGGTGTCAAGTGTAGATTACAAACGAATACAGCTACATTTTAATGAAACCCATTCTACGATACAGAGTGCCAAGAGTAGATTACAAACGAATACAGCTACATTTTAATGAAACCCATTCTACGATACAGGGTGCTAAGAGTAGATTACAAACGAATACAGCTACATTTTAATGAAACCCATTCTACGATACAGGGTGCCAAGAGTAGATTACAAAGGAATACAGCTACATTTTAATGAAACTCATTCTACGATACAGGGTACCAAAAGAAGCTTACAAACGAATAAGCTACATTTTAATGAAACCCATTCTAAAATACAGAGTGTCAAGAGTAGATAACAAACGAAAGTAGCTACATTTTAAAGAAAGCCATTCTACGACACAGGGTGCTAAGAGTAGATTACAAACGAATACAGCTACATTTTAATGAAACCCATTCTACGATACAGAGTGTCAAGAGTAGATTACAAACGAATACAGCTACATTTTAATGAAACCCATTCTATGATACAGAGTGCTAAGAGTAGATTACAAACGAATACAGCTACATTTTAATGAAACCCATTCTACGATACAGGGTGCCAAGAGTAGATTACAAAGGAATACAGCTACATTTTAATGAAACTCATTCTACGATACAGGGTACCAAGAGAAGCTTACAAACAAATAAGCTACATTTTAATGAAACCCATTCTAAAATACAGGGTGTCAAGAGTAGATAACAAACAAAAGTAGCTACATTTTAAAGAAAGCCATTCTACGATACAGGGTGCTAAGAGTAGATTACAAACGAATACAGCTACATTTTAATGAAACTCATTCTACGATACAGGGTGCCAAGAGCAGATTACAAACGAATACAGCTACATTTTAATGAAACCCATTCTACGATACAGGGTGTCAAGAGTAGATTACAAACGAATACAGCTACATTTTAATGAAACTCATTCTACGATACAGGGTGCCAAGAGCAGATTACAAACGAATACAGCTACATTTTAATGAAACTCATTCTACGAACAAGGGTTCAAGAGTAGGTTGCACTCCTACAAACATAAGATAAACATGAGTATGATCAGAAATTTAAGAAAAAGTTAGGGAACACTTGTTCTAATATTAACATTATAACGTTAAATATTCTCGTCACCGGAACTCTCGTCATTGTACCACCTAATCACTGCAATTTCGTCGACCGGGGGTTTGGTCACTTAAACTTTTTGGTCACCCCATATTTTGGCCACCAGCACACATCCCCTTATAAATAATAATTGATTTTGACAAGTAAAATATCCATAGGTAAATTGTATAAAATGTTAAAGATTTAATGTTTCAAAATTGTCACACAGCATAAAATGTTACATGATTTATGTTTCAAAATTGCCACCCAAACTGTGTCCGATGGCTCTGAGGTAAGTAAGAACATCACCATCTTCTTTATAATCAGGGTATCGTTCTCCGATCCTACTAATCCTTCTGCGCAAATCAACCACTTTCTTCTTTTCACGGGGTGGGGAGTGACCTTTGCAAAAAACCTAAAGCCCCTAATACTTCGAGTGAATCGAAATTGCTCTTCATGAAGCTCCATCAGTACAATAAATTTTATAATAACTAAAATAAATAAGAACGTCACCTTACACCTAAAATTTTTTTAATATGTGTAACCACGGAAACAACCTTACAATGACATTTAAATCTCATTATACTTATATGCGTAACGACGGAAACAACTTTACAATGACATTTAAATCTCATTATACTTATATATGTAACTATAGAAACAACCTTACAATGACATTTAAATCTCATTATACTTAAATGCGTAACCACAGAAACAACCTTACAATGACATTTAAATCTCATTATACTTATATGCGTAACCACAGAAACAACCTTACAATGACATTTAAATCTCATTATACTCATACGCGTAACCACAGAAACAACCTTACAATGAGATTTAAATCTCATTATAATTATATGCGTAACCACAGAAACAACCTTACAATGACATTTAAATCTCATTATACTTATATGCGTAACCACAGAAACAACCTTACAATGAGATTTAAATCTCATTATACTTATATGCGTAACCACAGAAACAACCTTACAATGACATTTAAATCTCATTATAATTATATGCGTAACCACAGAAACAACCTTACAATGACATTTAAATCTCATTATACTTATATGCGTAACCACACAAACAACCTTACAATGACATTTAAATCTCATTATACTTATATGCGTAACCACAGAAACAACCTTACAATGACATTTAAATCTCATTATAATTATATGCGTAACCACAGAAACAACCTTACAATGACATTAAAATCTCATTATACTTATATGCGTAACCACGAAAACAACCTTACAATGACATTTAAATCTCATTATACTTATATGCGTAACCACGGAAACAACTTTACAATGACATTTAAATCTCATTATACTTCTATGCGTAACCACGGAAACAACCTTACAATGACATTTAAATCTCATTATATTTATAAGCGTAATCACGGAAACAACCTTACAATGACATTTAAATCTCATTATAATTATATGCGTAACCACGGAAACAATTTTACAATGACATTTAAATCTCATTATATTTATACGCGTAATCACGGAAACAACCTTACAATGACATTTAAATCTCATTATATTTATACGCGTAATCACGGAAACAACCTTACAATGACATTTAAATCTCATTATAATTATATGCGTAACCACGAAAACAACCTTACAATGACATTTAAATCTCATTATACTTATATGCGTAACCACAGCAACAACCTTACAATGACATTTAAATCTCATTATACTTATATGCGTAACCACAGAAACAACCTTACAATGACATTTAAATCTCATTATAAATATATGCGTAACCACGAAAACAACCTTACAATGACATTTAAATCTCATTATACTTATATGCGTAACCACAGAAACAACCTTACAATGACATTTAAATCTCATTATACTTATATGCATAACCACAGAAACAACCTTACAATGACATTTAAATGTCATTATACTTATATGCGTAACCACAGAAACAACCTTACAATGACATTTAAATCTCATTATAATTATATGCGTAACCACGAAAACAACCTTACAATGACATTTAAATCTCATTATTCTTATATGCGTAACCACGGAAACAACTTTACAATGACATTTAAATCTCATTATACTTCTATGCGTAACCACGGAAACAATCTTACAATGACATTTAAATCTCATTATATTTATAAGCGTAATCACGGAAAAAACCTTACAATGACATTTAAACCTCATTATACTTATATGCGTAACCACAGAAACAACCGTACAATGACATTTAAATCTCATTATAATTATATGCGTAACCACAGAAACAACCTTACAATGACATTTAAATCTCATTATAATTATATGCGTAACCACAGAAACAACCTTACAATGACATTTAAATCTCATTATACTTATATGCGTAACCACAGAAACAACCTTACAATGACATTTAAATCTCATTATACTTATATGCATAACCACAGAAACAACCTTACAATGACATTTAAATCTCATTATAATTATATGCGTAACCACGAAAACAACCTTACAATGACATTTAAATCTCATTATACTTATATGCGTAACCACGGAAACAACTTTACAATTACATTTAAATCTCATTATACTTCTATGCGTAACCACGGAAACAACCTTACAATGACATTTAAATCTCATTATATTTATAAGCGTAATCACGGAAACAACCTTACAATGACATTTAAATCTCATTATAATTATATGCGTAACCACGGAAACAACTTTACAATGACATTTAAATCTCATTATATTTATACGCGTAATCACGGAAACAACCTTACAATGACATTTAAATCTCATTATATTTATACGCGTAATCACGGAAACAACCTTACAATGACATTTAAATCTCGTTATTTATTTCCAATAAAATAAGAATAAAGCATTAAACGTAATTGGAGACGAGAACACCGGTGACTAAAATGTAACCGGTGGCCAGAATGCCGGTGACTAAAATGTAATCGGTGACAAGAAGGTATAATGACGACATCTCTGGTGACGGGAATTCCTAGACCCTTAAATATTAGGGTTCCTTAATTAAAGAGTAATTTCATTGTTACGTGTGTGACAAGTATTTGATTATATTGACTAAAATATTACATCAATTTCTTATGTTATAGGCAGTTGAAAAAGCTATGGTATATACCTCTACCTATAACTAGTTGTTGATTCATAAATATGAAATCCATACCTTTTGTCTAAGAAAAGGGGAAGGGAGGAGACTAAATGTTACGAATGTGATAAAATTTTCCATTGGCATTGCATATTCACGTAGTTCATTCAATAACTCTGCTAACTGGTAAGTTCTCAAAGAGTAGGATATTTTTTCTGTATCTATAATATTTTTATAGATTTTTTCAAGATTTTTCCAAATTTGGATTTTGTTTGACGAAGGACATCTATACTAATAATAAATCTGTAGCCGAAATTTGTCTGGTAATTTTCGATTTTCCAAAAATAATTGGTCCTAACATACACAATTAACCACCCTGAAACCGAAAATCGCTTTTTTGACATTTTTGTTTGTATGTCTGTCTGTCTGTATGTATGTATGTTTGTTACCTTTTCACGCGGTAATGGCTGAACGGATTTCGATGAAAATTGGAATATAAATTAAGTTCGTTGTAACTTAGATTTTAGGCTATATGGCATTCAAAATACATTATTTAAAAGGGGGGTTATAAGGGGCCTGAATTAAATAAATCAAAATATCTCGCTTATTATTGATTTTTGTGAAAAATGTTACATAACAAAAGTTTCTTTATAAATAATTTCCGATAAGTTTTATTCCTTGAAAAATTTTGATAGGACTGATATTTAATGAGATAAATGAGTTTTAAAATTAAAATAACTGCCATCTAAGGCCGTGTAATGAATTAAAAAGCAAATGAGTTCGTCTATAAGGGGCCTTGGACAGCAACAATCGAAAGCTATGAAAGATAGCCTACAGATAATGTTTCTGTGTAATATCGGACGCTAAATTAACCGATTTGTATAATTAATTATTAATTCACCATTGGAAAGTGTAGTTTCTCTAGATGGACATAATGCTATAATGTTATTACAGTAACTTGTGAGTGAATCGAGGACAGGTAAGATTAAAATAGCTTCTTATGCACAGAAAACTTGATAGGCTATTCTGTACATTCGTTTCCTGTATTTCCTAAAATAATTTTTATGACCAAATGAGTGGTCTCTGGATCAAAATGATCGCATTTTAATTATGCAAATACAATTTAAATTAAGTAACATAATAAACGATTTATCCTTATATCAAAAATGAATGTTCCCTGGATCAAATGTCCTATTTTAATTATGTAATTATTTTATATTTATTTCTAACGGGTGCAGCGGAGCGCACGGGTACGGCTAGTATTAAATATTTTTATCCGTAATATAACGATTAAAAAATATTGAATAACCCTCTGCGTTGCCTAGTTACCGAATACCGAGGGAGATGTTTGTAAGTAATGCATTGTAAAACAGACGCGCTCTTCAAAACCTTATTGTCTCTAATATTAAGCATTGTTTCTCAGTCTGGCTGAACTAATCGCATCCGCCCATAGTCACGTCAACTGCCGTCGTCTTTCCTTTGTTTAAGTTATTAGGGTTACTGTTCCTATAACATAAATAAAACTGACTTATTACGTATTTACTCTAACAATAAGATTTCCATAAATGCAGCAGGGGTAGCAATGGAGTTTTATGCATCAGCAACGACGACATCTGGAGATCCTACTAACTTGTCAAGTAGTCAATTACTAATTATTCGTGGACTGTAAGTGCCAGAGGTCTGCATCGGACGTTTTACCTCGAGCGCCAAGTAGTTCATAGCATAATCCGATAGGTAGCGCACATGCATGATGGGTAAAATTGTCACGAGCGATAAATCCTCGAACGGCATAAGGCGAGCGTTAGACCTTCGTTCTTGTTACAGCGATGAACTGTGTAGTAACATCATAGATGTTTATCATTTCAAAACTTTGCAGTGTTTAACTAACCTCTCCATAGTACAACTACAAAACTTGCTTTAAAATGTAATATAAATGTTTCTCCCCCCCACACAGGAGTGATTTTGTTTTTGCCGCATCTGATAGATGTCATTGGAAGTAAATGTAATTACTGTATTATAAACTGAGAAAAAATCACGATAATACAGAAACTGTATCAAGTTTTCTAGTAGTAGTAATAATAATAATAATAATAATAATAATAATAATAATAATAATAATAATAATAATAATAATAATAATAATAATAATCATCACCTCTGATAATTTGTGTATCAATCTTTGCGTCTGTAACAGTTGTGCAGCATGATTATTCGTTTTATTGCATTTTCTGTGACGTTGTCTCTGTACTAATATTGTTATTAATCTACTGCTATATCAATAATATTTTATAAAACGTTCCTACATTGTCGCAGTATATAGGCGGAACACTATGTATGGACCTATCATATTATATATGTGGTAAATAAAATATTGAATAATTATTAATTAGCAATAATAACTGTATATCGAAGTTTTTCATACTATTTCATTTATAACTTCATGTTCCTGTTTTGGTTTTGGTACGTTCCATTGACTGTTCCATTAAACGTTTGTCATAAACGCAGAAAATAAAGCCTTATTTTTACAGTGTGAGCAAAACATATGTGTATCTTATCTGTCGCCTCCCATACAAGGTAAGACATGTCGGTGACTTTTTACTGTGCTTCTATTTATTACGAGCGTATCACGACCTTTCTTATTTCACTCGAGGGTGCGACACTCGACCGAGTTCAAGCGAGCGATTTAACTCCAATGCAGCACTCTGGTAAGTGCAGTTCATATGGTTCTCTTCTTGTATAAAACAGGTGAAGTAAGCAGAGAATAGAAACAAATTGTCTTGCTTAAATATTGCTACAGGGGGAGAACTATAGCGTTAGTGGCATCTCTAGAAAAACCTGCATTCATTTGGACTTTAAAACATGCAATGTATGGGTCCCATTGAGTTAAAAGATATAGTTACAGTACTTCACAAGCGTACTTCCGAAATCAGTTGAATCTGGACTGAATCCGTTGTGTAATTCAGGAGAATAAGTTGTGCGTAACTTACACACTACAGAATTCCTCCAACTGAGTATCGTGCAAGGAAAACTTTATTTCTATCATATTTGTGTTAAATTTACTAACTTGCTTCCATAATATAATGTTCCGTTATAGAAAATTAATTCTGCAGAAAACAGAGAAAGAATAATTCAATGTTAGGCCCTATATGGGAACACACGCGTTAAACAAGCAGATTAATACCATCAACCATGACGAAAAACAGAAGACTATTTATTATGCTCATCTTCATAATCAGTCAACAAGCCACGAGGAGGAAGAAAAGAGGTATGAAGAATAGAGAAATAAAAGTAGTAGAAGAAAAGGAAAGGAAAACAAAAAGGGAAAAGACAAACAGAAACGTAAGACCTGCGAAGGAGGAAAAAAAGATGGGAAGAAAAGAGTCAGGAAAATAAGAAAAGGGGCCAGGAAAGTGAATGACAGGAAAGAAAAGAGGAGGAAAGAGGACAGGAAAGAAACGAAAACAACGGGAAAAATACAGCAGAATAGAAAAGTACGCGAAAAGAGTAAGAAAGGAAAGAAAAGAGAAGAGGAAAATTACAGAAGAGAAAACAGGACAGGAAACAAGAGGACAGAAAACAAGGGAGTAGTACAAGAAAGTAAAGAGAAGAGAAGTACCGGTACTGGAAAGAAAAGAGAAGCACAAAAAGAAAAGAGGACAGGAAAGAAAAGAAGGTCTGAAATGAAAAAAAAACAAGAAGAAAAGATAACTGAAAAGAAGAGAAGAACAGGAAAGAAAAGAAGAACAGGAAAGAAAAGAAGGACAGGAAAGAAAATAAGTACTAAAAAGAAAAGGATTGAAAAGAAAAGAAGAACTGTAAAGAGAAGAACTGAAAATAAAAGAAGAAGTGAAAAGAAAGAGACTGAAAAAAGGACTGAAAATAAAAGAAGAACTGAAAAGAAAAGAAGAACTGAAAAGAAAAGAAGAAGTGAAAATAAAGAGACTGAAAAGAAAAGAAATGAAAAGAAAAGAAGTGAAAAGAAAAGAAGAAGTGAAAAGAAAGAGACTGAAAAGAAAAGAAGAACTGAAAAGAAAAGGACTGAGAAGAAGAACTGAAAAGAAAAGAAGAAGTGAAAAGAAAGAGACTGAAAAGAAAAGGACTGAAAGGAAAAGAAGAACTGAAAAGAAATGAAAAGAAAAGGACTGAAAGGAAAAGAAGAACTGAAAAGAAAAGAAGAAGTGAAAAGAAAGAGACTGAAAAGAAAAGGACTGAGAAGAATTGAAAAGAAAAGAAGGACTGAAAAGAAAAGAAAAGCTGAAAAGAAAAGAAGAACTGAAAAGAAAAGGACTCAGAAGAAAAGAAGGATTGAAAAGTAAAGAAAACTGAAAAGAAAAGAAGGACCGAAAAGAAAAGAAGGACTGAGAGGAAAAGAAGAACTGAAAAGAAAAGGACTCAGAAGAAAAGAAGGATTGAACAGAAAAGAAAACTGAAAAGAAAAGGACTGAAAAGAAAAGAAGGACCGAAAAGAAAAGAAGGTCGAAAAGAAAAGAAGGTCGAAAAGAAAAGAAGAACCGAAATGAAAAGAAGAACCGAAAAGAAAAGAAGGACCGAAAAGAAAAGAAGGACTGAAAAGAAAAGGACAGGAAATAATAGGACAGGAAGGAACAGAAGGACAGAAAAGTATAGAAGGGCAGGAAATAATAGGACAGGAAGGAACAGAAGGACAGAAAAGTATAGAAGGGCAGGAAATAATAGGACAGGAAAGAATACAAGGACAGGTAAGGATAGGATGGGAAAGAAGAGAAAGACAGGAAAAGAAAGAAGGAAATTAAAGAAAAGGAAGGGAAAGAAAAGGACAGGAGAGAAAAGGGACAGGAAATAAAAGGATAAGGAAATAAAAGGATAGGAAAGGAAAGCGCAGGAAAAAGAGGATGACCTTATAGAAAGGAAAAAAGAACAAGAAAGAGAAGACAATAACTGAAGAAAATAAGATGTAAACAAAATAATAAAAGAAGTAAAGAAAGAGAAAGTCGGATGAAAGAAAGAGTAAGGGCAAGAAGATAAAGATTAAGAAAAGGAAAAATAGATGAAAAGAGCAAAGAAAAAGTTGTTAAGGGGGAGAGACAAATATGTAATAGAAAAACGAAGTCAATGAGAGGAAGCAGAAGAGGAAGAAATGAAAAGCGGTGAGGAAGGAAACGAAAGGGGGCGAAGAAAAGAAAGAAGATACTGAAGAAAAATTGATGTAATAATACATTCCCCAGGTTATATGGAAATAAAAATGTCCGTCCAAAGACTTGAACCAAAGACCTTTCCAGTAAAAAACACGACTAGTGACTTGCTCTTCAGCTATTGCATTCAAAAGCAAAGCAGAGTAAATGTCACAGCAGTTCTTTTGTTAAGACTGTTCCTAAACGATAAGCGGATTCACGTTTCCATGACAATACTGCAATACGAGCCGAATGCTCTGTCACATTTCTAAGCCTCCTGCTAAATTTAGTTTCCCAGGCGAAATTAAAGACGACATGCGTTATGTTCATTCACACACATCGCTCCACCCTCTCAGCATCCTTTCTTTCCGCCACCCATTTCCTCTTAGCCGTCATCAACAATTTTGAACGAACGAACGATACTCCAGGGGACAGCGAATAACTTGTGACAGTGGCGCTGCAAGACGGCGACAAGCAATGCGAACTCTAGCGACGAAACATCACACTACATAAACCGGTAACTGGGAGCTATCGGTACTGCAGCAGACTGTAATATCGATCCGTCGCCTTGCGAAAGAGAAAGAGGATCGAGGTATTGTAGTTATTAAAGGAAATAGAATGAAAGTAATGTATTTATATTGCATTTTAACTTGTGCAAGTAACTCAGGGCATTGAATTACAGACATATTCCAATTATTACAGTAAATAATGCCACTATTCCGTACCATCCCGTCGTCAGAAACCTCGGCATTTTCTAGGACAAAAATTTAAATTGGAAATGCCAAATAAAGGAAATATCTACGAGAGTTTGCTATGCCATGCATTCTCTTAACCCGTTCAGAAACTTCCTCCCGCCAGAATTAAAACAGTCTCTAGTGCAAACCCTCGTACTACCACTGTTTGACTATTGCGACGTAATACTTACAGACTTGACAACTGACCTTTCGAATAAGTTGCAGCGTGTGCACAATATGTGTGTCAGATTCATCAGTAATGCTCACAAATTTGACCACATTACACCCTCGTTCTAATCTTTATCCTGGCTGCAACTTAGCAACAGTAGAACACTTCATTCGCCCTCTCTTCTGTTTCGAGTTCTCCACACTTCTACTCCAAATTATCTTCGTTCTCGGTTTAACTACTTATCCTCCAATCACAATCTAAACACCAGGTCACAAGAGAGCCAAATCCTAGCAATTCCTGCCCATAGAACATCCCACTATTCATCCCCTTTTACTGTCGCAGTCCCCCGTGAATGGAATTCTCTACCTCAGAAGATTAGGGGCTGCCAGACAATAACCACTTTCAAAAAAAGGCTAAACGATTTCTTACGGGCGCAGTCAAATTGCAGTTATAATTGTGATCGAGTTTAATAATTTAATTTAATTTAGGTATGATTATTATTATTATTATTATTATTATTATTATTATTACATAATTATTTTATTGTTGTTATGAAGATAAAAAGAATTGTCATTGTATTATATTAATTATGTAGGCTAATATATTGTATTGTATTGTATTGCTTTGTATTGTGATGTATTGTATTAATTATGTTATATTCATAGCAATGTAGTAATTTTCTATCATACTGGTTGAGTGGAAGAGAAGGCCGAATGGCCTTAACTCTGGCAGTTAAAATAAATTATTATTATTATTATTATTATTATTATTATTATTATTATTATTATTATTAAGTAAAAAATAACGACGAAAGAAATTATTGCTTTACATCAATATATAGAGAATAAAATTACACACACGGAGACATCAATACAATGCATTCTACGCGTAAAACCAAGCCTAAGAATTTCTTACAAAGGGGAGACAAACATTTCTGGTCTCATGTATGTTACTTAATGCCCTTATTTTACGGTGGAAACCGAGGAATATTCCACATATTTCCTCCTACATAGATTCTACGCCAGCACTGACGTAAAACTACAACATGTCTGATTTAAGCAGTTCATTTTTGTTTAGGCAGCCCAAATATCAGTCCAGATAAGTTTTGCAGACGGAATCAGGGGTGTCTATAACTTTCACTGACATCGTTACGTGAATGTTACGAATTTCAGTTTTCGTGTGATTTTATTTTAAACATGTGCAGTAAATAGGTTATGTTAACTATTTATTTTCTTTCGGCTTTCCAACATTTCTTATAATCGCATTGCTTATTGAATAGTATTTTATCGACTCATTTTCTCTTCTAATATTACTTCTTAATACTTTGAAAGAGGAACAGAGATTAAGGGTGTTTGAGAATAAGCTTCTTAGGAAAATATTTGGGGCTAAGAGGGATGAAGTTACAGGATAATGGAGAAAGTTACACAACGCAGAACTACACGCATTGTATTCTTACCTGACATAATTAGGAACATTAAATCCAGACGTTTGAGATGGGCAGGGCATGTAGCACGTATGTGCGAATCCAGAAATGCCTATAGAGCGTTAGTTGGGACGCCGGAGGGAATAAGACCTTTGGGGAGGCCGAAACGTAGATAGGAGGATAATATTAAAATAGATTTGAGGGAGGTGGGATATGATGGTAGGGACTGGATTAATGTTGCTCAAGATAGGGACCGATGGCGGGCTTATGTGAGGGCAGCAATGAACCTCCGGGTTCCTTAAATGGCATAAGTAAGTGAGTAAATAAGTAAGTAAGTAAGTAAATAAGTATGTAAGGGCAAACTCAGCTAATTTCGTGGTACTAAGGTTTTGTTGCATAAATAAGTTTTAAACTTAAAAGAAAAAAAATAGTGTTTTTAATAGATGTATGTTATTAAGTTTCAGGAAGTTACACGTCAGCATTTTTACCTCAAATAAATTTATACAATAATTACAAACTATACAAATAAATGAAAAAAAAATAGAACTCTAGAAGGGTTGGTATAATTTAGTGATAGTACACGAGTATTTTCATATAGAGAGTTAGTTGGGATGTCGGAGGGAAAAAGACCTTTGGAGAGGCCGAGACGTAGATGGGAGGACCCTCTCCCTATTTCACTTCTTTCTGACATTTCTTCTCCTATTCTCACTTTGACTCGTTGTTTCGTATGAAGATTACTGAAGGCTTCCTTTCTTTCCAAAATATCTATTTTCTTCAGAATCTCCATCAGTCTGTTCCAATTCACTCTGTCAAACTCCTTTTCTAGGTCCACAAATACTACATACACTTCTTTATTCTTTTCGAGGTATCTTTCAACGACTGTTTGTCATAACATAATAATAATAATAATAATAATAATAATAACAATAATAATAATAATCGTACACAACACAGAACTGCACGCATTGTATTCTTCACCTGACATAATTAGGAACATTAAATTGAGACGTTTGAGATGGGCAGGCCGTGTAGCACGTATGTGCGAATCCAGAAATGCATATAGAGCGTTAGTTGAGACGCCGGAGGGAAAAAGACCTTTGGAGAGGCCGAGACGTAGATGGGAGGATAATATTAAAATGGATTTGAGGAAGGTGGGATATGATGACAGAGACTGGATTAATCTTGCACAGGATAGGGACCGATAGCGGGCTTATGTGAGGGCGGCAATGAACCCTGCGGGTTCCTTAAAAGCCATTTGTAAGTATGCAAATACACGGGTATTTTAGTGACAGTCCTTAAATTCAAAATATTTAGGCATATTCAGTCAACATTTTAAATTCCTCAGTCATAACACAACAAAAACAATTTAAGTTATTTCTGCATTTTGAAAGGTATTGATATGTATCATGACATCATTGATCACAACTAACACAGTGAATTCATCTTTCACCATGCTTGGCGTCCTCGAAATTTCCTCAGCAAGATCCGCACAAAAATCATTAGGCTTAGCATTCGGCTTTTGTTTAAGCACAGAGCTTCTTTGTTTGGCTCCTGAAGTTTATGCGTTTCGTTGTTTACCTCTTTTAACTCACTTGAGTTAATATACAGGGACATCATTTTATTTTTACTTGCATTTTTATTGTACCTGCATTTCTGAATGTACTTCACTCCCACCCCTTCACTAATGTCCTTGCTCCCGTCAGACACACAAACTTACGGCCGCTGTTGCATTCGAAGTCTTCAAGCAGTGAAGTAAACACTGCAGTGTATAGTGTGTTTCACAAATATGATTGCGTTTTCTATAGAAGAAAGAACCTATATTAATAATATCGTACTAAAAAATTATATTCAAGAAACGATAAATTCAATTTCATAGAAAATGCTTCAAAATGTTTTTAATAATATGCGTACTGAATTGAAGCCTGCATTGTAATGAACGGCAACCATTTTCAGCAACTTGTTTAAAAATTCAGATTAGCTTTTTTTGAATTGAGGTGGCTAGAAGCAAAGGAATGCTAGTGACATTTGTAATAACATGAGTTAAGTGCATCCAGTGTAAGAAAAAGTATCTAAAATTTTAGTGGCAAAGGGATATTTTAATCGCATCACACATTAAAATTTAAATAAAAATTTCACCGATTTTACGAAAGCTTAAATATTTAAACCCCATTTTTTCAAAAGTAACTTGCGTGCACTTACAGCCCTTTACTTATGAGCCCCTCAATTTAAATGCACTGTCTATATTGTATGTTAACACCAATAATTAATATGCTAAATAAAGTAGACATTACATAAAGAACATAGCCGCCTGAAAAGTTGAGTTTTTGAAAAAATGTTACTACTCCACTGTATTTTGATAAATTCCGTAAAAGTGATGATCAAACTGAAAATCGTAATATCGTATTTCCCTACAACATAAATGGATACACTACCTAGTAAAATGATTTGTTTATATATTGCACTAGTAACATCAAACTCCTGTAATAGAAGGGGGCAACAGTGTTTCCGAGTATAGCCAGGTTAATGTTAAAAATGTTGGTAAAAATAAAATAATGTCCCTGTATTATCTTCTCCGATTGTTTCATAGGAAAATTTTATGAAGACTGGTACACTTTTACTACGTCATACTATTTTTGACCAATAAAACGGAATGAAAGGATGTGTTTCAACCAATCATGGCTGTTTATCGCTACAATTTTATCACTTCCCTAGCATTTGTTTTTATCATTTCCCTAGCATTTGTTTTTATCATTTCCCTAGCATTTGTTTCTTTGTTTGCCAGCATTTCAAACTGCAAATTCTTTACAGTACTATAAAGCATGCTTTGTAATCGTCATTTGTTTCCAACATAAATAGTCGACTGAAAATGGCGGCTCCGTTTTGGTGAAGCTAACATTAGTGAAACAGAATTTTAGTAAGTCAATTAATACCTATTTTATTGTACAGAGTGATTTATATAGAACTGACACATTTCTTTCTTTAATTATTCCGTTGGAAATTCATTCAGTGACCCAATTTTAGCACCAAATTAAGCAGAATGTTCTGGAGTTTCGATTCCTTGTCACTAGATGCGCAGATGTTTATGTTTTACTCCTATTGTTGGCAGCTGTTTTCGACATTTTGTGTCAACGTGAAAATGCAGTACACATTAAATCAACGACTCTTCCTTGTGAAGCAATACTGGATTACGAATTCAATTACAGCTACTCAAAGGGCATACCAGAGAGAATTTGGTGTTCGCAATCCTCCCAAAAGAAACACAATACTGAGACTGGTAAACAAATTGGAAACAACTGGATCTCTGGTGAGTGAAAAGGGCAAGCATCGTTCATCTAGGCTTCCCACGGCTGTTGTTGACGTAAGAGCACGACTGGAGCAGTCACCCAAAAAATCATTAAGACGTTTGTCGCAGGAGACAGGGTGCACCTACTCAATGTGTCAGAGAGCCTAAAGCCATATAGGGTTGTTCATCAGCTGCAGGAACCAGATAAGGATAAAAGATTGAATTATTGTCGTTGGTTTCAGACGTTCATTGTGCAAAATCCTGCCATATTGTCCATCACATGGTTCACGGATGAAGCATGTTTCCATTTATCCGGTTATGTGACGACCGAATAATTTCCAGGAACCTGTGGCCACCGAGATCTCCGGATTTGACAACGCCGGACTTCTTTCTATGGGGTTACTTAAAAGACAGGGTTTACGCCACACGTCCCCAGACATTGGACGATCTGAAGCACAACATCACACAGGAGATTCAAGCTAACAACAGAGTCCTCCAACGAGTGGCCAGTAGCATGGAACGATGTGTTGAGTTGTGCCTTATGCAGGACGGAGGACATTTTCAACATTTGCTATAGAGGTAAATAATCTCCCAAAATTCCTCTACATTTTAGGTATAATAAGTTGTCGCTAGCACAATTCGTTTTGAAACAATTAATGAAAGAAATGTGTCAGTTCTATATAAATTATTCTGTATTAGAGTACTATAGTTCTTCTAAATATTTATATACATTCTTCATATCTTACACCTCCCTACCATTTGTTTCTTTGTTTGCCAACATTTCAAACTGCAAATTCTTTACGGTACTATAAAACATGCTTTGCGATCGTTATTTGTTTATCGCACAAATAGTCGACTGAAAATGGCTGCTCAATTTAAACGCTTTGGTGAAGCTAACATTAGTGAAATTAGAATTTTAGTAAGTCAATTAATATTTTATTGTATTAGAGTACTTTATTTCTTCTAATCTTTATATACTTTCTTCTAATCGTGTAATAGTCAATTAAATCCCACTCGAGTTTTGATTTTCCAAAAACTTTAGTGAGATTACTGTTGAAAAATATTCATTCATTCATTCATAGTGTTCTGCCCAAGAGCAGGTCTTTCACTGCAAACCCAGCATTCTCCAGTCTTTCCTATGTTCTGCCTTCCTCTTTGTCCCTTCATAGATCCATATATCTTAATATCCTCTATCATCTGACATTTTCTTCCGCCCCGAACTTTTCTCCCGTTCACCATTCATTCCAGTGCATCCTTCAGAAGGCAGTTTCTTCTCAACCAGTTCCTCTTTCTGATCAGTTTCAGCATCATTTTTTCTTCACCCACTTTTTCCAACACAGCTTCCCTTCTTAAGAAAATTGTTAAGGGACTAAAGACACTAACAACTACTTCATTTTCTTAATGTTCGGAGGAATTAAATAGATTTCCAATATGTAACTTCATTTGCATCTGAATTTTGCACCATCAATACTTAGCTGTTAAAAAATAATAATTGTGTAATAATTTTTCCAACACCACCGCAATAACAAACATGTAAACAAACATTCATTTTTGTTTCATACCGAAATCTTCCTAGCAGATATTGTTTCCTTATTAAATAAAATGACTACCAATTCAAACCTAGACATTTTATATCTCATTAGATTCAGAATTTGAAAACAAGTAAAAAAAATGTACAAATAAAATTACGTTACACTTTAAATAAGAAAGTTAACGTCATTTCCAGTTTAACACTTGCAGATGTTTGTGTATTTCTTATAATATAAATATGTATCCAAGTTTCATGTAAATCATAGCATGTGAAATAGAGATTACCTCGAATCAGCTCGAAGGATCGGTTCAGTAAGAACGATTCCCTAAAATGATACGTTCATTCGATTCGTTCATTTGATTCACAGATGTTCCAATACAAGAATGAACGAATTACACACTGGATCTTCATTTCTATTCAGCGATACCTTGCCTTCGTTACTACAGTATTCACTTCACGTTCACTTTTTGCTCACTAGATGACAGCACATTGCAGTTCACTGCATTAGTGGTAAATTAACACAGTCGTCCGCTGGTTGCAAAGATTAAAGACATAGTAGTACATATACTTAAAGAGATAGAGAAATGGGTACCGGTATATAAAATAAGTTTAATATCTCCTACATTATGTGACTGTACTTTAATGTTATAAAGTTATAATATTTAGGCTACATAATCATTCATCAGTAATGAAAAATAGAGATAAAATAATTAAACAGGTCACAGTTTGTACACTTTGAACACCAAAAGAAAGTTGAGAAAATGTTAATAAAACATAAAAATCCAGGAAAGTCTACTTAATTGGCGCGTGTGTTTTTGCTATCTCTTTTACATTTTTTGTCTAAAAATATTATACAAATGGTACAGTTTATGCGTTATAATATTCAAAAGTTTTATTTTTGAATTTTCCTGTAGGCCTAACTTCATATTTTTAAACTTATGGTGGGCTACATTTTCTATATTTCATAAATGGTTGGCGATTTTGTATTATTCTGTTTAGGACAAATATATTTTTTAAGTATGTGATAAGGAATACTAGCTTTCGTATCCATGTGATTAATTTAGACGTATGAATATGAACAAGTTAGCCTACTGTATATAAGTTTAATTAAGACCATTATAATTGGATTAAGTTGGAATGGTACCGGTAAGTAAACAATAAATAGTTGATGTAATGCGAACACTTTTATTTTCTACCCTTTTTAAAACATTAATGAAACAGATATTCTACTTTAGCAATTCATTATGCCCAAACATGGCATTGACAATTTAAAAACATCGTTCTATGCGAATAATAACAGCTGATTTTAACAAAGTTCCTCTAACCAGCTACCAGATGTCGCAAATATCGCAGCGTATGAAACGAGCACGTCTGTTGCGGGGCGGACCTAGACTTCTGCTAGTGAGAGGACCATGTAAGGAACCTGGATTCAGAAGATTAATTGTAGAAAACGATTCATAACGAATGAGAACCGATAAGACGTTCGATTCAACTTTCGATTCAGGAAGGAATCGATTCATTTCGCTTACTGAATCATGATTCGTTCGTTCGGTTCAATGATTCGTTAATGAACCACTAATGTGAAATATATTTGAGGTTCATCAGAATTCAGTTATGTCCGGCATATTTGTAACAATCTAGAATTCAAAGTGCCTCAAATCTAACATTTTTTTTTGTTCACACTTGTTAAGTTGTTAGTTATTTTGTAACAACTGTCTATACAGTAGAGTTGGGTCGATTCGTGAACGAATCGTTCATTCGAACGACTTATAATAAAGAATCGTAAGAATCGATTCGTGGTATCAACGAATCGTCGTTCAAAAGAATCGTAACGAATCGTCGTTCAAAAGAATAGTAATGAATTGACATGGTATCGTAACCCACGATTCTATTTACTTGTTTGATGTAACCTGTCAACGGACATTTCCGAACCGTGCCGATTATTCCCGAGCGAGAGTGAAATCAAAATACTGCATTTGTTAAGTATGGAAAATAATGAACACAAACCTGAAATTTGCATAGTTAAATAGAGATGTAATGCAAAAAATGTACTTCGTAATAAGGTTCAGTTGATAAATTATAATTTAGAAACATTATCTTGGGTAATTTTGTAGACTAATGGAGGTCGTGCTGAATGGTTCCAGCCAATGAGAAAGAGACAATCCAATGTCTCGCCTCTTATGCCATCTATGCGAGAGATGTAGAACGTTTTTGTTCTACGCGTGGTTTGCAAAGGAAAGTGTCCTGTAAGTCGTTCGTTGACGAATCGTTGGAATCGCAGAGTAGGAAGAATCGTGAACTCGTTGACGATTCAAAAGAATAGTTGGAATCGCAGACTGAGAAGAATCGTGAACGAATCGTTAGAATCGATTCGTAATGTATGATTGAATCGTTGGAATCGACTCCTGAAAAAGAATCGTGTTGCCCAACTCTACTATACAGTACTATGTTTTCGGACTGTACAGTACAATCCACTATTTCGAAGCGAAGCGAGAGAACAGACTATATGTCACTACTCCACACTTATAAAAGCCAGACATACATTTAACTCATTTTGGCTACGAAACACCCCTCCAAGCTAAAATCTCACTCCCCCCCCCCCTCCTGAAAGCCAACATCTAGCAGAAGGTTTCGGTTTCCACCCCTGTCTTATTTATCTCCATTTTTCTAACCCATAAAAATGAGAATTCCCCTCCCTTTCCTCAAGCCTCCTTGAAAAATAATGAAAGCTTACACGAATAGGGAGGGAAATTTATTTCTATACAGTAGAGCAGCCTGTACTGTTAGTTATACGCCACTCGCTAAGATTTCTATACGAAACCAAGGCCCTCTTCAAACGAAGCTCTGTGGTTACATTGCCATGGAAACGACGGTCACTTCTTTTCAAAATCCTTATTTACTAACATGCAGATGGAAATGCTAGGCATAGATTGATGTTCAGATGTTAGTTGGGGGACTATTTCGTTCCAGAGTGAGAACATTCCTTTAATGGAAAGATTACAGAAAATTAAGAAGTACATTTGGAGATAACATCGGACGTGAAAGTGAAAACTTAATTCCCAATTAACAAGACTAACTCTTGAGAAATTGCTGTTTTATTCTCCACAGCCACCAGCGTAGCTCACACGAAAGCGCAAACGCACCAAATTTAATTTATTTTTACTAGCTAGCTAGTGAGTACAAATTAAAATGACTATTACACTTTTACTAAGTCACACTACTTTTGACCAATAAAACGGTACGAAAGGACGTATTTTAACCAATCATGGATGCTTTTCGCACAATTTTATCGCGTCCCTAGCATTTGTTTATTTTTATCACTACCCTAGCATTTGTTTCTTTGTTTGCCAACATTTCAAACTGCACTGGTCTGGACGTCAAAAAACAGAAAATTACAAACCACTCCAGTCGATGCACAGCACTTTCAAATATGGCTCGCATTGGCATTCAAGAGCAAGAATTAATAAAGATCACTGGTCATAGATATGCATCTTCCCTGAAACCCTATTTACAAATAAATGAAGAGCACCATTCGGAAATCCTGAATAAGTTGAGGGATACACCATGTACATCAACGAGTTCACTTCTTTTACGCACACGTCCAATATAACATCAACTGAACCACCAACCATTAAAACACTCAAATTTGAAAATTGCATTTTCAATAATTGTTTCTTTTTTAAAATTATTCATATTTATTTTTTATTTCATCATCCCTAATTAAAACTTTTCTAACACTCGTTTATATTATTTAGGTTATGTTATAGCTTCTGCTATATGATATTATGAATAGTCACGTATCAGAGATTGTTTAATACTAAGATTTATAGAAAATCATCTGTCAAGTGACGTTGATTATTGGGATCGGGATAATTGAAGTGGAATGCAACTGTTTTAATACAAAATGAAACAGAATCAACAAAGCCTTCTTGACCAGTAACCGTCCACAGAGTTCAATGAAGATCCCATTGTTGGCACAACTGAATAACTGATAGCAAGAAAATAGCTAATCATAACACACTACTGCCATCTACTAGCGTAATATTTATAATGTTGAGATGGTACAAATTTGAAGACAGTTTTGTAATTTCGTAAGTCAATTAATATTTTATTGTATTGGAGTACTTCGTTACTTCTAATCTTTATATACTTTCTTTAATCGTGTAACAGTCAATTAAATCCCACTCGAGTTTTGATTTTCTCTAGATAAATCAAAACCTCTAGTGAGATTACTGTTGATAAAACAAAAATATTTCTAGCCACTACCGTACGGTGTGGTCTTAGCCAATAATATAACATAAAAACTACAAGGACAGTTTACTAAATACAGTAAGTAACTTAATTCAAACCAATAAATAACACACAAGAGCAAAAAAGGAAAAAAGACAAAAGGAGGGAAAAAAATACACACACATATATACATTTGAACAGGTAATGGAAATTATGGCAAACGGCTGAAAGGATTTTAATGAATGACCCCTCATTTTGAAGCCTGGCATCTAAGGATGTGCAGAAAAATAGTAGTTTTCAGTGAAATGTCAATTTTCCTACGTAATTTTCCTTTTTTTTTCCTAAATCCATCTGTCGTCAGTTTTGTGAACTAATGACTTTTCAGAATAAAACAAAACACACACACTACAATAAATAATATTACACGAAGGCCAAGACTTGCAGGATTGCTGACATATTTAGAGCTCAGATTCTCTGACATAATGGCAATAGCTATGTCGATCTTCATTTGTGTAATTTTTTTAGAACATCTTAGAAAATAGGCAAGATTGGAGAATGCTAGGTTTGGAGGGAAATACCTGGTCTTTGACAGAAAACAATGAATGAATGAATGAAGGAATTAATTAATTAATACACTTAAGTGGACAATTGCTAATTAACACTGATTAGTTCACACCTGTGGAATAACGGTCAGCGCGTCTGGCCGCGAAACCAGGTGGCCCGGGTTCGAATCCTGGTCGGGGCAAGTTACCTGGTTGAGGTTTTTCCGGGGTTTTCCCTCAACCCAATACGAGCAAATGCTGGGTAACTTTCGGTGCTGGACCCGGGATTCATTTCACCGGCATTATCACCTTCATATCATTCAGACGCTAAATAACCTAGATGTTGAAGTCGACCTGCTTGGCAAGTTGGTATAGCGCTGGCCTTCTATGCCCAAGGTTGCGGGTTCGATCCCGGGCTAGGTTGATGGCATTTAAGTGTGCTTAAATGTGACAGGCTCATGTCAGTAGATTTACTGGCATGTAAAAGAACTCCTGCGGGACAAAATTCCGGCACATCCGGCGACGCTGATATAACCTCTGCAGTTGCGAGCGTCGTTAAATAAGACATAACATTTAACCTAGATGTTGATACAGCGTCGTAAAATAACCCAATTAAAAAAAACTGATTAGTCTTACACAGTTGAACACCGATTTCACAGACTTTGTTAGCACAAAAAGTTCAGCTTAATTCGTTTTGTAAAGATCACAAGCAGCACTTGAAAAACTGGCTTATGCAGAACCCTATTAGTGCATGAAATTCCCCAGTCTTAGTAAGAATAAGAACAGTAGCATTTTTATCCTTTATATTATAATGAAAAAGCTGTCCTCGTGCAATTACAAAACAAAAGACATACAAACGCAAAAACAAGAGGTTTTCACGCGTTGCCAAGGAAATAATAACGCAAACATTTGGCTAATGTACAAAGGGTACGTTTGTACAACAATGTCATACGTGGCGTGGCGTGATTGGCGTGCTTCGCGATAATAATTGCCGTTGCTCGCGTGCACAGCTGTCTTCTGTTTCCCGCACCGTGTGGTGGCAAGCTGTTATCTTGTCCTTTCCCTATGTAAACACGGCTCTATATACAACACAGAAATGACTTCTTGTTTTTAGAATCACTGTTATCTATCTTTTTATAGAAGCTCTAACTTTTTAACCGGCACATTTTTTTTTATTCTAGGCTTTTAATGCCCGGATTGAAATAAAAATTGTCATCGTTATTCATTCTGAATTCAGTGGTGTAAAAGACAACTAATGATTTTCTTATTCAAGTACAAACCAAAAAAAGCCCTAAACAATAACCTCTTTTTCCACTTTGCTTAAGGTACAGCACTTCAAAATTTAAGTGCGCAATACTTGCTACAATCTGTATTAAGATTCCTTGTACATTTTCTAAGTTAACAAGTATTGTATATTGTAGCCTAAACACAGAATAAATATGGGAAATGCTTGTTATTATTCGGTTGAGAAGCTTTTAAATCCAGTCTGCTCTCAAAAAATCTGAAAATTAGAATTTATAAAACAGTTATATTACCGGCTATTCTTTATGGTTGTGAAACTTGGACTCTCACTTTGAGAGAGGAACATAAGTTAAGGGTGTTTGAGAATAAGGTGCATAGGAAAATATTTGGGGCTAAGAGGGATGAAGTTACAGGAGAATGGAGAAAGTTACACAACACAGAACTGCACGCATTGTATTCTTCACCTGACATAATTAGGAACATTAAATCCAGACGTTTGAGATGAGCAGGGCATTTAGCACGTATGGGCGAATCCAGAAATGCATATAGAATGTTAGTTGGGAGGCCGGAGGGAAAAATACCTTTGGGGAGGCCGAGACGTAGATGGGAAGATAATATTAAAATGGATTTGAGGGAAGTGGGATATGATGATAGAGACTGGATTAATCTTGCTCAGGATAGGGATCAATGGCGGGCTTAAGTGAGGGCGGCAATGAACTTCCGGGTTCCTTAAAAGCCAGTAAGTAAGTAAGCTTAAATTACAAACCAATATTTTGTTAAATATTTCACTTTTAATCAAATAGAAAAAAAATATAGCCTACTTTGATTAACAATTTTTGCCATTTTCTCAATGCATATAATTATTTTTTTCTTATATCCGTCGATATGGGTAATATGTATAAATCTGTAGGTCTACTTTGTAGAACACAGATTAAAGAAAATACTATAAAAATGCATGTACTGTAAATAGATTCAATAGATTCAGAGAAAAATGCACTTATGTCTGAAAAATCTTAACTTACGGAAAAATGCATTAAAAGAAAAAAAGTAAGTATGAATTACACGCGCCGCCATATTTAAAGAGACATTGGAAGGCCTTATAAGCAGAGATACCCCATAATATACAGAGTGTTCAAAAGTATGAAATATTACTCATAACTTTTTAAATGTAATTTTACAAAAGAAAAAAAAACGGAGTTTTATACAAAAGTTGTTGGAGGTAAAACATACAATATTATACCAGTAATACGAAAAAGTGACAGTAGTAAATAAAACCATAGACTCTGACTATGTGACTCAAGAGGTTAGGGTCCTCTAAAAATTTTACACATGGAGCCGATTCCTTCCTCCCCAGTTTTCTGAAGTATTAATAGTATCAACGTTAAAAAATTTGTGACAAATGAAAGCGATAATATCTGAGACAGTAAATTTGTGGCAATTGCACCCTTATTATACAGGGTGATTCAGACAACCCGTAAGTCATTTATTTCGGAAACTAGTGCATAAAAACTTTCGAGACAAAAATATGTATAACTAAACCACACGTGAACTTTCACTTGAGCTTGATTTCATCAATCAGCCTTAACAGGAAGTAGGGTCAGTGGCGTATCACTTTAAAATTTCAAATGAGAGTCGGGTCAAATAAGGTATCATTTGATAGAGCTCTTCAAAACAAATAACTTTCATAGGAAACGTTTTTAGCAATTCCTACCCGTTCAATGAGAAAACATACAAAAAGACGATGCCATCAATACTGAGAAATGTTACAAGACGAAAAGGTAAACAAGACAATTAATGTTGACATGTTACTGAAAGGCTTGACAATTCCATTTATTTTTTTATAAATTTTCAAACTATCTGGCCGTTCTGAGCAGCACACACCTGTACTTTTCTTCTAACACTGTCAGTGACTCCTAATACTTCGGCGTGGTCAAGTGACTGGCAGAGTAGGGATTAATAAAAACGTTTCCTATGAAAGTTGTTTGTTTTGAAAAGCTCTATCAAATGGTACCTTATTTGACCCGACTCTCATTTGAAATTTTAAAAGTGATACGTCACTGACCATATTATTTCCTGTCAGAGCTGATTGATGAAATCAAGTTCTAGTGAAAGTTCACATCTGGTTTAGTTATAAATATTTTTGTCTCGAAAATTGTCATGCACTAGTTTCCGAAATAAATGACTTACGGGTGATCCGAATCACCCATTGCCTTTTCGTACGTTTTCTCATTGAAAGAGTAGGAATTAATAAAAACGTTTTCTATGAAAGTTGTTTGTTTTGAAGAACTCTATCAAATGGTACCCTATTTGACCCCGACTCCCATTTGAAATTTTAAAGTGATACGCCACTGACCCTACTTCCTGTTAGGGCTGATTGATGAAATTAAGCTCAAGTGAAAGTTCACATGTGGTTTAGTAATAAATATTTTTGTCTCGAAAATTTTCATGCACTAGTTTCCGAAATAAATTACCGTTACGGGTGGTCTGAATCACCCTGTAAGGCTGAAAAACATAGACCTTAACAATCCACAAATGAAATGTTTATGTCCTATTTGTCATAATGCTTTTTATTGTAGGGATAAACTAAAAAAATGCCGGATCTGTATTTCTGGGAAATTATTCTCCAATCAGTATCGGAGATTACGCTTCTGGAACAAATTGAAAGATTTGATATTTAATTAATATATTTTATGCTCGACCATGCCGAAATGTAGTAATTATACACCTGGTAGCAGACCTTTAATGCATGTCATTAAAGTACACCTACTCATTAAAGGTCAGGTCTTTCAGCCAATGACGACTCAGGTTACAACTGTTCAGCCAATGACAGGTCAGCTTTCTACCGTTATAAAACCGCAAGTATCGATTATTCTCGGATATGCAATCGAAAGAGAATTAGCGAAAAGTCACGGAGGCTGGAAATCCAATACTGCCGCAGAAGGTTATGTTCTGTTACTATAATAATTAGCGTTAATTGTAAATAATATTCAAATAAATTCAATTTGTCATCTCGTTTTTCAATGTCTAATTTTATTTCAATGTTATCTCTGTAGGTTCTTATGGCCTAGCAAGGTCAATGTGCACATCTGTTCCTCGGAAAAAATCAATACTTTCGCGTCTGCGCGCATCTCACAACATACGGGACATTGCTCCAGGTCAGATACAATAAAATTAATAATATCAAGTCAGAAATATGGTCGAGCATAAAAAGTCGTATGAAACTCGCCTATAATGGTAATTAAGAAGCTCGTATGAAAATTATGAAACTCGCTTGCGCTCGTTTCATAAATATCCATACTCACTTCTTAATTACCTTCATTATAGGCTCGTTGCATAATGTACTATTATACAATAATTCTAGGAGATAAACTATAAAGGTAATATAGACCTAACTGATAACATGACAAAAACCTGAACTGCTGTGAAGCGTTTGGTGGGAAAGCATAATGAGAAATGCGACAGCTTCAGAACTCCGACGTTTTTCATATTCCGGAGCTCATCTGCATAAATATCTCCGTTACCCAGGCAACCAGGATCGCTGTTCAGATGTCTTTTTCTCCTCGCTAGCATACGCTGAAATATTTTTTTTCCAGTTCAAGCATGTGTTTCCATGGTGATTAGATCAGGTGAACAGATGTGAGTAACAGCGAGACAAAGAGATCCTTAGGAACGAACGAGCCCGGGGCGATGACGTCACATCGCCAAGATAAGCGTAGCAATCTCGATGCCTGCAGGTTTCAGATGTGCCATTGTGCTCGGGATAATCTGCGTACCGTCAGAAACGCGTCTATTGTGCGTGTGATCATCGCTTCTTTGATGCCAGACTTTATATGGATATAAGATGGGAGAAAAGCGGAAGATTTTGCACGTCACATCAGTCCTAGGAGTCAATACTTCATAGTCAAATTGATATTCTCTTCGTAACCAGGAGGCCACGTAACTCGAGCAACTGACAGCTGCACATCACAGAGGACTAGAGTTCGACTCTAAGCAGATCTTGTGAGATCTGTGGTGGATAAGTCTGTTTTTAGGACAAATACTCTCTGGACACTTCTCTTTCCTTAACAGTCTCTTCTCTTACCTATACATAATGGTGTGATTTTATGGTGATTATTTTACCCCCATTTCGGTGGTTTAATTTCGGTGAATATCTCATTAAAAAAAAAACAAGAAATTCCGTGCATATTTCGCACCCTAAAGGAAATAAAAAATATATATTAATAATAATAATATTAAAACAACCTCTTTGAAACTAAGGGAAAATTCCTTGCAACATAATTAATTTCATAATTCAGTTTCATTCGACTCTGAGGGGGTGACAGCACTGCCTTCATCTCACGAAGACAATTGTTGCGGGAAAGAGATGAATACATCGTTGTCAGACGTCACATGTATCTATATATAATTTGAACTGTCAATGGAAATTATGGGAAAACGGCTGAACGGATTTTAATGAATGACCCGTCATTTTGAAGCTTGGCATCCAAGATTTTCAGAAAAATAGTAACTCTCAGTTAAGCGTTAGTTTTCCTGCATAATTTTTCTATTTTCCAAAATCCAGCCTTCGTCAGTTTTGAGAACTAATTAATTGCATTTTAGTATAAAACAAAACACGAACTACAATAAACAATAGGCTATTACACGAAGGCCATGACCTGCAGGATTGGTGACATATTTAGAGCTCAAATACAAATGGTTATTAAAAACTTCAAGACTTGCTAAAAATAATTTACAGCCCTGATTCTGCGGTGTGTAATTTTCTGAGTACAGCTGTGTATTGGATATTAAAATCTACAAAACTTGTGGTGGTTTGATGACATTATTACCATTAGAAATGATATATTATTACAGTTAATGCCATGATGTGACTATTTTTCATTAATTATACATATTAATAATGCTATATCGATAATATGAAAGTGAAACGTTTTGGGGTTATATAAGTAGATGTAGAGAATATCTTAAATTAGATCTTCATTTCTATAAGTTAATTTACTGAGTGTCGGTTATGTAGTGTATATATATATATATATATATATATATATATATATATATATATATATAGTATATGTTACTAAAAGATAATAATATTGTTATTAAAAATCAGATATTTTTATAGTTATTAATCAAGTGGGGTTCGGTCTTTTTCACATATTTAATGGAGCTCTCGTGTAGATATTTATATGTGATTCTCTTCAGTATTGGCTCGAGAGAGTGCAAAAATTATAGTTCCTAAGGAAAAACCAAAAGATATTACTTACTGATAAAATAAGAGGTCTACAAAATGTTGTAGTCTCATGATTATTTCGGCGAGATCTCTCAGCAGGATAAAATGATTTTACCCTCTACATTTCAAGCTCAACATGCAGCAGCTATACTAAGATGCCATGTCTATTGTTCGAAAGCATAGCAAATTGACTTTTTTAACTTTCACCTACAATCCAAAATGACCTGAAATAGCTATTGCTTTACTCCTACATGAAAAACTCACTGATCGTCCTGACATTGTTGCTTGCGTTTTCGAGTTGAGAGTCAAAAACTGAAGGTGGATAGGTTCAAGAGAAAGTATTTGACATAAAAAATCATTCAGAGGAGTATGTTTCATTATTATGGAAGCAATTAACTTCCAAATATCTGGTATCCTTCATTGAAAATAAATCTGAAAAATGTTTATTTGAACTTCTAATGAACTTAGCTTGCAGCATTTTCTGGACAAGCCACTAGTATATACTGCATAATGCTGAACGATCAAATATGTAGAAACGTTCGTGTATATTTTATAACGAAGAAAATTTTCACGTTTTATTTCGAAGAAAGAGTCATTATTCATGTGAATTCTGCATGAAACCCATCCCTTCTTTTTTGATATCGTGATTATGAAGTAATTTCGTGGATTTCTATCAATTTCGCGGAAATTCGCGGATATATTTAATTTAATTTTGAACTTCCATTAACGGATTTGCATTTTCAATGCATAGAATTATGTTCTGAACATATTTCGCGTATATCGTTGATACCGAAAAAAAATCACACCTCTACCTACACATATCATTATAAGAAACTAAAAAATTTCAGTTCAAACACCTAAAATATGCTCTAAAATATAAAAATAGACCCACAAAGTAATAAAATTTAAACTTAAAATACCATTTACTCAGGTTCAATTATTAAGCGACAAAATAAGGTCTTAAATGCTATCAATTGACCAGTACTAAACATTTGGGTGAAAGGTAATTAATGAACATGAGTTATGAAATCAAAAAATCATTAGGAAAACTTTCTTCTAGGATTAACTTAACGTTGAATAACATTAAATATTAAATTTTCCATTAAAATAACTTCACTTTGGCATTAAGGTTTATTAATGTTTATATTCACTCATGTATTTGGGTAATCGTCTTTCTTCTATTGGGTATATTATTACTACATACGGAAAATCTTTCTCTTCACGTTTTCTTTTCCAATACATCTTATACATTCTTGCGCGACTGCTTCCTGTAGACATGTTAACTGTGCGACACATCACACGCTTGCAGATGTCCCCCTTTACCAACCGTTCTTTCTTACTTATCTTTCCCCCTTTATCTTTCCTTCCTACCTATCTTTCCCACTTTACCTTTCCCTCCTATCTTTTTTCATCCTTTACCTTTCCCTCCTGCCTATCTTTCCTTTCTACTTATCTTTCCCCTTTATCTTTCCTTCCTACTTATCTTCTCCCTTTTATCTTTTCTTCCTACTTATCTTTACCTCCTTATCTTTCCTTCCTACTTATCTTTACCTCCTTTTCTTTCCTTCCTAATTATCTTTTCCCTTTATCTTTTCTTCCTACTTATCTTTACCTCCTTATCTTTCCTTCCTACTTATCTTCACCTCCTTATCTTTTCTTTCTACTTATCTTCCTCCTTTTTCTTTCCTTCCTACTTATCTTTATCTCCTTATTTTTCCTCCCTACTTATCTTTACGTCACCTCCTTATCTTTCCTTCCTACTTATCTTTACCTCCTTTTTCCTTCCTACTTATCTTTACCTCCTTATCTTTCCTTCCTACTTATCTTTACCTCGTTTTTCTTTCCTTCCTACTTATCTTTACCTCCTTTTCTTTCCTTCCTACTTATCTTTCCCCTTTATCTTTTCTTCCTAATTATCTTTACCTCCTTATCTTTCCTTCCTACTTATCTTTACCTCATTATCTTTTCTTTCTATTTATCTTCCTCCTTTTTTCTTTTCTTCCTACTCATCTTTACTTCCCTATCTTGCCTTCCTATTTATCTTTACCTCCTTTTCTTTCCTTCCTACTTATCTTTACCTCCTTATCTTTCCTTCCTACTTATCTTTCCCCTTTATCTTTTCTTCCTACTTATCTTTACCTCCTTTTCTTTCCTTCCTACTTATCTTTACCTCCTTATCTTTCCTTCCTACTTATCTTTCCCCTTTATCTTTTCTTCCTACTTATCTTTACCTCCTTATCTTTCCTTCCTACTTATCTTTACCTCCTTTTCTTTCCTTCCTACTTATCTTTCCCCTTTATCTTTTCTTCCTACTTATCTTTACCTCCTTATCTTTCCTTCCTACTTATCTTTACCTCCTTATCTTTTCTTTCTACTTATCTTCCTCCTTTTTCTTTTCTTCCTACTTATCTTTACTTCCTTATCTTGCCTTCGTATTTATCTTTACCTCCTTTTCTTTCATTCCTACTTATCTTTCCCCTTTATCTTTTCTTCCCACTTATCTTTACCTCCTTATCTTTCCTTCCTACTTATCTTTACCTCCTTATCTTTTCTTTCTACTTATCTTCCTCCTTTTTCTTTTCTTCCTATTTATCTTTCCCCTTTATCTTTTCTTCCTATTTATCTTTCCCCTTTATCTTTTCTTCCTACTTATCTTTACCCCCTTATCATTTCTTTCTACTTATCTTTCTCCTTTTCTTTCCTTCCTACTTATCTTTCCCCTTTATCTTTTCTTCCTACTTATCTTTACCTCCTTATCTTTCCTTCCTACTTATCTTTACTTCCTTATCTTTTCTTTCTACTTATCTTCCTCCTTTTTCTTTCCTTCCTACTTATCTTTACTTCCTTATCTTGCCTTCCTATTTATCTTTACCTCCTTTTCTTTCCTTCCTACTTATCTTTACCTCCTTTTCTTTCCTTCCTACTTATCTTTACCTCCTTTTCTTTCATTCCTACTTATCTTTCCCCTTTATCTTTTTTTCCCACTTATCTTTACCTCCTTATCTTTCCTTCCTCCTTATCTTTACCACCTTATCTTTTCTTTCCACTTATCTTCCTCCTTTTTCTTTTCCTTCCTATTTATCTTTACCTCCTTTTCTTTCCTTCCCACTTATCTTTACCGCCTTTTCTTTCCTTCCTACTTATCTTTACCTCCTTTTCTTCCCTCCCTACTTATCTTTACCTCCTTATCTTTCCTTTCTACTTATCTTCCTCCTTTATATTTTCTTCCTACTTATCTCTACCTCCTTATATTTCCTTCCTACTTATCTTTCCCCTTTAGCTTTCCTTCCTATCTCTCCTTCCTACTTATCTTTACCCCCTTATGTTTCCTTCCTTCCTATCTTTCCTTCCTACTTATATTTCCCCTTTATCTTTTCTTCCTACCTATCTTTCCTTCCTACTTATCTTCGCCCCCTTTACCTTTCCTTCCTACATCTCTCTGACCACTTTATCTTTCCTTCTTACCTATCTTTCCCTACTTTACCTTTCCTCCTTTCATTTTTCATTCTCTTCTTTTGCATTTTTTTCTTTTAATTTCTTTCTCACTCCTTTTATCCCTTGTTTTTTTCCCTCCTTTTCATTCCTGCATTCTTACAGCCGAGTACAAATCTCCACCTACTCATTTTTCTACACACAGAAGTTTCAATTGTCACCGTCGTGTCACTCATTTCGCAAAAGAAATAGACTAGGCATTGGATTAGAGAAAGTGAGGTCTGGCTTCATGCGGAGATCAGAAGGCTTCAAACATTTTGCTACCTGATTGACAAACTCCCCGCAAACCCAATCACCAATCGCAATGCGGTGAGGGATGGCAGCACTGTCGGCGAAAAAGTGGGATGGGTAATCGATTCCAGGGGCGATCAGCTGTCAAACTGACTTTTTGCTTCTACAATCTGGGAAGTAATTAAAAGTTTTCGGCTTGACAGAAGTGACCTCTATCGGAATTCATACAAACTCAATATAAATCGATTGTCAGTTGTCGATTGTACTACAAGCGGCGCAAAGTACGGTCGGGGGGCTTTGGAAAAAAAAAAGCTGAACGCCATTGTAGATTCACAAATGTTTAAATGTTTAAACATGTTCCAATTAGAACGATACATACTAGCAGTGCCATTAATGCAATGAAATGTGCTGGATCTGAAAACTCATAGCGACTAACATGAAGAATGTGCAAATAAAACTGAATTCCATCAGCATTGTCCATGCATCCATTCTAAACCCCGGTATTGTAAATTGTGTGGTTAATGTGACTATAGATTTGAAGTAAATAATAATAATAATAATAATAATAATAATAATAATAATAATAATAATAATTTATTTATTTTATTTATTATTAATATTTGTGTGCTGAACAACAGCCAGAGGCCAATTATAGTTCAGCACAATACACAAACAGAAGATACAAAGGTGCAAAACAAAAATAAATAATATCATAAATAACAAAAACATACATGAATACAATTGAGTATAAACAGTAAAAACTAATAATCAAAACGAAACTAAACCTTAAAAGGATCTAAATTGTGCCCATGCAAATTGGCATATTTTATGCATCTACAGACTGGAGAAAGTGATTTTGAATTTCGGTTATAAAAAATTTTTTGAAATCTTAAACCTTTTGTAGGAATACGAAGGCTGATATTGTTTATGATTAATAATAATAATAATAATAATAATGTGTTTATTTATTGACAGACAGACAGACAGACAGACAGACAGACAGACAGACAGACAGACAGACAGACAGACAGACAGACAGACAGACAGACAGACAGATAGACAGACAGACAGACAGATAGATAGATAGATAGATAGATAGATAGATAGATAGATAGATAGATAGATAGATAGATAGATAGATAGATAGATAGATAGATAGATAGATAGATAGATAGATAGATAGATAGATAGATAGATAGATAGATAGATAGATAGATAGATAGATAGATAGATAGATTGATTGATTTATGTATTTATTTATTTGTGCTGGACAACAGCCATTGGTCAATAAAAGTTGAGAACAGTGATACAATTAATACAATAAAATGAACAACTATGGTACAAATTCACTAAATAATTGAAATAATAACAACAAAATGAAGAACACAGATTACAATGATTAATTTACAAAAATTAACAATATTATATGTTATGGAAGGAAGTTAATTCTTACAGAAAGTGTTACCAATTTGTGTAGAAAGATTATGGAAATGGGTAATATTAGCAAAGACATTGCCATTTTCAATACTTCTATACATAGAATGGATAGAAATCTCCTACATGTAAGTTAGAATTTTTAATACATCTGGAAACCGGAGAAAAAGGATTTAGAATTTCTAATATAGAAGAGTTTGTGATGTCTCACGTCCTTCATAGGAATACTAAAGCTGACACTGTTTAAGAAAGATTGACAATTAATGTCACCTTTATGGACCTACATAAGAATAAGTAATCGAGATCATGACGTCTAGCATGCAAGCTTCGACATTTAAAGTACTCGCATTTTTTATCATACCCGGAATTATTAGGCAGAAATCTGTACGAACATAATGAAATAAATTTCCTTTGAATATTTTCCAGTTTTACCGAATCAATAGTTGTAATAGAGTTCCAGACTACAGATGCATATTCGAATTTCGATCTCACTGATGTATAGTATACAATTAAAAGAGAGTCAGGTGTTGAAAAAGAATAATTGACCGTATTACCACAGTCTAGTATATAAAGTCACGAAGCTTAATACGTAGTAAATATGCATCCATAGATAGTTGCTAACCACTAGGATCGCTAATATCGCCTCATTACAGACAATGCGAAATAGTACCGGCACATTCTATTGTTCCTAGCATCCTCACAACTCAAGCTTCGTGACTGTATATACTAGACTGTGGCATTATTCCTAACATTCTTATTGCATGATTATAAACATAATCAATGTGGTTGTGAAAATATAATTTATTTCCAGCGGCAACAAAACGAAACTTCAACGTGCTCATAATTTGTGTGTACGTTTTGTAAGCAATGTTCGTAAATATGATCATATTACCCCATCCCTGGAAGCAATAGGTTGGCTTAAACTAGATAAGAAAAGAAATTTACATTCACTTCTCTTTCTCTTCGAAATCTTGAACTCTTCTATTCCTTCGTATCTGTCGTCTCGCTTCACTTACCTTTCTTCCCACCACAATCTGAACACACGCTCTCGCCATGAAACAATACTAACAATACCATCCCATCGCACCTTCTCATACTCATCCTCTTTCACAATAGCCCTGCCAAGACTCTGGAATTCGTTACCTGCTAGCATCAGGGACTGTCGAAATAAAATTCAATTCAAACGCAAACTTACTAGGCACTTGGTCAGTAATTGAGACTCGTTCAGACATGGCTTCTTGTAAATAGTTCTTTTAATCTACCACAAAATATCTCAATATCCGGTAATTTCATCACTATAGAATTTTGTTATTCTAGGTTTAATTTGTAATTTAGTAAATACAAAAATATGCTTTGTTCTTAACTTCTATGATAAAATGTCTAGCTTTCATTAATCAGGTATTCTTGTCGCACTTTAATTTTTATTGTAATTGTAATTGTAAATTTAATATTAATTGTAATCTTATTGTTCATGTTATAGTTGTAATCCCTGACGGCCTTATCTCTACCAGGTTAAATAAATAAATCTAAATCTAATCTAATACACCGAGGTCTCTAATAAAGTTATTCTGTTAATATATTTTTAGTTATAGATTATCTTAGTGTAGAGTTTTCCGTGAAAATGATATATACGTAAGCTTTGGATTCATTAATCATCATCCCGTTATTATTTTTTTTTATTTTTTTCTTGGTTATTTTACGACGCTTTATCAACATCTTAAGTTATTTAGCGTCTGAATGAGATGAAGGTGATCATGCCGGTGAAATGAGTCAGGGGTCCAGCACAGAAAGTTACCTAGCATTTGCTCATATTGAGTTGAGGGAAAATCCCGGAAAAATCCTCAACTGGGTAACTTGCCCCGACCGGGAATCGAACCAAGGCCACCTGGTTTCGCGGCCAGACGAGCTAACCGTTACTCCATACGTGTGGACATCCCGTTATCAACTGACCAATTGGTAATTGAATTAATGTCATCCTGAAGAAATTGACAATCAACACTACTTTTGAATTTTCGAAAAATTTTAAGATAGTCATTATTATTATTATTATTATTATTATTATTATTATTATTATTATTATTATTATTAACAGTCGTGAAATCTGTATTACAAGTATTACGGACAATTAACTTCTTTATGACGAGATCGCACATTGATCATAATTTGGTTCTTGTTAATTTCTTACATAGTTCATTCGAAAATTAGTGGCAACACTGCTAGTATTCAGGTCCCCTAGCGGTCACTAATATAAGCTGGTACTAGTCCCGTCGCTTTTATTTCCGGCAGCCAATCATGTTGTAGGTCGGTTACATTTAAACGTGTGCGTCTTGTGATTCGCTGATGATGACGTTATGCATTTCCTAAAGCTCAATAAATACTTAATATAATCGGCCGCCATTTTGGCTCTTTCGTTGGCGTTCGCAGAAAGCACACGAGGACGTTATTTGTCGCTCAATTATTTGCTCAATTACAGTGCGTTTGATTTCGCTCGGCAACGAAAGAACAAAATGGCGAACGATACTATCTACCTATACTTTACAGAGCTTTCAATTCCTAATACGAAAGCAAAGAGGAGGAGTCACGCCGGAAATAACAGCGTCGCGACTATAGTATGAGATGGAGTGTAGTAGTGGGGTGTGATTTTAAGACCTGTGATTCTGTCCCTATGATAGGTTTGTCACAGATTCCAAATGTGACTACAGTTCCAAAATCACAGTTCCGAGTAATCATCCATCTCTGCCCAATATGTGACTCGCAGTGATGGCGAACGATGTGCGTAGGCTCGTATATGTGACAGGTCCAACGTCCAGACAATTGTAAATCAGAAGATTAACTTGAAAGACCGCTGCGGAGTAACGGTTAACCTGCCTGACCGAGAAATAAGTGGGTCCGGGTTCAAATCCTGGTTGGGACAAGTTACCTAGTTGAGGTTTTTCTCGAGGTTTTCCTTCAATCACTTGAAGCAGAATTGCTGGGTAACTATCGGCGTTGGACCTCTGATTCATTTCGCCTTCATTAGCCTAATTCAGTGGTGGGCAAAATGAACGCAACCCACAAGACAGGATTTAAATGGCAACTACATACTGTGGAAGGGGTTGCACTCTACAGTGCAGTGACGGATTTACAGACAATTGCGCCAATACACTCCTACCTACCATATGTAATTAGTAGAGTTCATTCGCGTGATATTTAATTAATAATTTTTCAAAGCAATTTCTTAGAAATTGGGATCTATATCTGTACATGCTATTTTCAGTTGCCCAATTTTAAGGATGTACTTATTTAAGTTAGCGTCCTGAATATTTGTAACTAATCCTAAACATGAGAAATGAAAGAACCGCCTTTCTTGTAAGTGTGATATCCTCTCGATTCAAATACTTCTGCGAAAGACATTGTATCACTAATGAAGCTCCGAAGTACAGGAATCCAGTATAATCCGCCACGACATTTTCGTGGGGTGGGGGAAGAAGAAGGTAGGGGGTAAAGTTGATGCTTCGCTGAGGTCTGACGTCACTGCGACAATGCCGCAGGAATGCCACTGGCCTAATTTAATTAATCATTTTGAATAGTTACAGGTTCTTCATTTCGAAAACTTAAACAAGTATAGTACTCTGCTGCCAGGTCGTTTTGTAGACGTAATTTTATTCCGCGTTCAGAATTGCTCAGTTCCCCGCTGCAACAAGTACGTACGATACAGTACGCCACTGAAGGAATCCCCTGCTCACGCGAGACACCCGACCCGCAGTGCAGATCTCCTTTAAGCATTAAAGCACTCATACACTAAACACTGAAGTGACACATAAAGCTAACAAGATATCACAGGCAATTAACCTGTCCATCAAAAAACCTATTTACCAAAGGCAAACGCCATCAAAGTCTTATAAATCGACAAGTCGAGATGGTCGAAGGTCGCGGAAAACGCAATATCGAGGCATAGGAACCACGCCCTTGCGAGCAGGTTCCAGGTGACCTGGCATGACCTCGGACCGGCGTTACCATGACAACCGAGAGAGAGAAGACGACGTAACCGGATTGTCCTGCCATCTGTGAACAACGGGCTCAACTATCTCCCAAAAGAGATTAGACCGACGTCGCGTGTTCGATGCCCGCCCGTGATTGGATTTCCAGGGTCGCGTCAGTGTGAACATAGATTTCCTCTTTTTCGTCAAATCTGTCATTGAATTAAATTGCTCGAGAGAGAATCACACTGCTGCTATAGCTGTTCTAAACCCGCCGACCGCAAATCACAGGAGGCTCGCGAAATACAGTGTTACTATAAATGATCTTATAATTGATCTTTCCGATTACAAACTTGAATAACTATCGTTAGGAGACCCTAAGAAACATGATATTGGTATCAATGGAAAGAGAAACTCAAATATTATTTGTTATCCATTCGGTTAAATCATATGTATTACTCTTAAATCAGCAAAAATTAGAAAACATGAAATTGGTATCAACAGAAACAGAAACTCCAACAATTTTTTAAAATTTTCACTATGTGCTATTCTTAAATCAGCAAAAATTAGAAAACATGAAATTGGTATCAACAGAAACAGAGACTTCAACAATGTTTAAAATTTTTCACTACGCACTACTCTTAAATCAGCAAAAATTAGAAAACATGAAATTGGTATCAACAGAAACAGAGACTTCAACAATGTTTAAAATTTTTCACTACGTACTAGTCTTAAATCAGCAAAAATTAGAAAACATGAAATTGGTATCAACAGAAACAGAGACATCAACAATGTTTAAAATTTTTCACTACGTACTACTCTTAAATCAGCAAAAATTAGAAAACATGAAATTGGTATCAACAGAAACAGAGACATCAACAATGTTTAAAATTTTTCACTACGTACTACTCTTAAATCAGCAAAAATTAGAAAACATGAAATTGGTATCAACAGAAACAGAGACATCAACAATGTTTAAAATTTTTCACTACGTACTACTCTTAAATCAGCAAAAATTAGAAAACATGAAATTGGTATCAACAGAAACAGAGACTTCAACAATGTTTAAAATTTTTCACTACGTACTAGTCTTAAATCAGCAAAAATTAGAAAACATGAAATTGGTATCAACAGAAACAGAAACTCCAACAATTTTTAAAATTGTTCACTATATGCTACTCTTATAATTAGGAACATAAAATCCAGACGTTTGAGATGGGCAGGACATGTAGCACGTATGGGCGAATCCAGAAATCATATAAAGTGTTAGTTGGGAGGCCGGAGGGAAAAAGACCTTTGGGAAGGCCGAGACGTAGATGGGAAGATAATATTAAAATGGATTTGCGGGAGGTAGGATATGATGGTAGAGAATTGATTAATCTTGCTCAGGATAGGGACCAATGGCGGGCTTATGTGAGCGCGGCAATGAACCTACGGGTTCCTTAAAAGCCAGTAAGTAGTATGTGCTACTCTTAAATCAGCAAAAATTAGAAAACATGAAATTGGTATCAACAGAAACAGAAACTACAACAATTTTTTAATTTTTTTCACTGGAAAACACGAAACATGAAACAGAAAGAGAAACGTTTGGTTCACAACCGTAAGTAAGTCACATATGCTCAATGTGAGCTCCTTGTGTCACACGACACACATCAAGTCTGTAGTCAATTTCCTGCCATACACGTTGTAGCATTGGACCATACACCAGTGCAATGGCCTCTGTGATGCGAACACGAAGATCCTCAGTGGTAGGTGGTAATGGTGGCTGATACACTTGTTGTTTTATAAAACCCGACAGAAAAAATCACAAGGAGTGAAATCGGGGGAACATGGAGACCAATGCAAACATACTAAATCTTCACGGCCAGCACGTTCCATCCATCTCCTTTGAAGTCGTGTATTCAGTTCGTTTCTGACATCTAAGTGGTAATGGGGTGGTGCCCATCCTTCTGAAAAATGAGGCCTTCGATATCGTGTTCCAGTTGTGAAAGAAGCCATAACTGTAACACGTATAGGTACCACTTACGGATACTGGGCACATTGGGTGGATCAACACCAAATTTTCTTCTAAAATTGCGTTGTACAGTGACAACAGACTGGGATATGTGAAAATATAGCACACAAAATGTCCTCCTGTCTTCGTTTGCAGCCATTTTTCTCTTATATCGTCTCCTAGCAACGAAATTAATAAATATGCGACAGGTTCACCAAAATAACAAAAAATATTTGAGTTTCTCTTTCCATTGATACTAATATGATGTTTCTAAGTGTCTCCTAACGATAGTTATTCAAGTTTGTAATCGAAAAGATCATTTATATTAACACTGTATAACACTAACGCTTAACACTCACTCTCCTTGCATTCCGTAGCTCATACTACGGAATATGTGCAGGTGAAAGAACTGAACCAATGGGTAAACGCACCACTTACTGAACGATTGAACTAAAGCTCCAGCAAACGACAGAAAAAACGTTTCAAACAATGCAAAGGCTGAAAGAATTTTTCAATGGATGGCTGAACAAACGTTCCAACGGACGACTGAATGAACGTTTCAACGGATGACAGAACGAGTGTTCTAACGGAGGGTTGAACGAACGTTTCAAAGAACGGGTAAACTGACGTTTCAACAGACGGGTGAACGAACGTTTCAACGGAGGGCACGACGAACATTTCAACGGACGACTGGACAAATGTTCCAAACAATGGCTGAAGGAACGTTTTAAACTTACGAATGAAGGAACGTTTTTTAACTGACAGTTGAAGGAACCTTTGAACTGACGAAAAAATATTTGAACTACCAGTATATTCTACAAAATTTAATTGATGTCACTGAAGTAGTTTTTCACTTATACAATTTTAATTTTGTAAACGTGGCATATTTCCGAAATATACATCCTCGCACATATTTTAAGTATATGAAACACAAATTTGTGTATAGTACTTTTGATATATTTCGAGAAACAGTGAATATCTGCATTTTGAAAATGCGCCCCGAGAAGACAAAATATATGATTATGTCTCGTGACCAGAACATTGTACGAAATGGAAATATAAAAATTGGAGACATCCTTCGAAGAGGTGGAAAAATTCAAATATCTTGGAGCAACAATAACAAAAATGAAATGACACTTGGGAGGAAATTAAATACAGAATAAATATGGAAAACGCCTGGTATTATTCGGTTCAGAAGCTTTTGTCATCTAGTCTGTTGTCAAAAAATCCGAAAGTTAAAATTTATAAAACAGTTATATTACCGGTTGTTCTGTAGGGTTGTAAAACTTGGACTCTCACTTTGAGAGAGGAACCGAGATTAAGGGTGTTTGAGAATAAGGTGCTTAGGAAAGTATTTGGAGCTAAGAGGGATGAAGTTACAGGAGAATGTAGGAAGTTACACAACCCAGAACTGCACGCATTGTATTCTTCACCTGATATAATTAGGAACATTAAATCCAGAAGTCTGAGATGGGCAGGGCATGTAGCTCGTATGGGCGAATCCAGAAATGCATATAGAGTGTTAGTTGTGAGGCCGGAGGGAAAAAGACATTTGGGGAGGCCGAGACGTAGATGGGAGGATATTATTAAAATGGATTTGAGGAAAGTGGAATATGCTGAGAGAGACTGGATTAATCCTGCACAGGATAGGGACCAATGGCAAGCTTATGTGAGGGCGGCAATGAACCTCCGGATTCCTTGAAAGCCATTTGAAGTAAGTCTCGAGAAAGAAACAAAGGAATTAATGTTATTTCCTAAATATATTAATTTTCAGATTTCTTTGTCTGTTGTAGAGATAAAAGTTTTATTACAAAATTCACTAAAATATCATAAATTTAATGCAGCATCTAATTAACTGCACTTTCAAAGAATGCAGAAAAATCAGTTCTATACCTTTAAAATTATATAGAACCCTTTAGATTTCGAATGTGTAGAAATATGCCAAAAATGGAAATACCGAGAAATTACTTTCAAAGTACGATACGACACAAATTAAAGAGCGCAGCCATTTAAATATGACGTCATCACTGACAGTTCCAATTCTGGTACGATTCTGACACTTTGATGATAAGTAGATAAGGATCTGTAGATTAATTTTTGCAGTAAAAAAAAAAACAAGTCTTTTTCACCAAAAAATGATCGAAATTTCAACCATTTACCCCTTAAAAGAGGCTGCATTAGTGTTAACAACAAACTCCAAACAATAATACCATTCCCAACATAAAGAAGTTACAAAATGAGTAAAACGCATCATCTTCGTCATACAAACTTGTCACTATTTTGGAATAATGGGAAAAGGGAGGCAAGCTCATAGGAATCTTAAAAATGCAAGCTGTAGGCATATATCTTCAAGAATGTGCATACTGGAGGGTAACATAAAGTTGATTTCATAGTGTAATATTTAGGCGAAATTTCAACGCCTCTTTGTATATGCGGGCGGTTACTATGGGAACCCTGTCTTCTCTCCCAGAATTCTACAATGTTTTAAATATTCATAGACCCGGTCACGCTTGCCGCGACCCCTATTCTGGTCGGGGGTTGGAAGAGGGGTGGGAGATTTTATTACTGTTATTGATTCTGACTTAATATATATAAATGAGGGACTCGCCCCTCTAGACTGTCTCTGTTATTGGATTTAATTCGACGACGTCCCGACAAAAATGGATGGATGATGAATTTAAGTCCGTTCTCTGACGCACAATTTTCAGTATTTCTTTTTGAAAATATTTGTACCATTTATAGCCTATTCTTATCATTTCATAGATAATACTTTCTAGTCACAACTACTTCTGAAGAAATGTTTTACTGCCCAAGGACATCGTTTTATTTTTACTTCAATTTTTATTGTACTTGAGTTTTTGACTGTACTTCCCTCCCACCACATTTACTAGTAAACTTCGACACGTCCTCCACACAGAACCAAGACCGCATATGCAATCAAAGTCGCCTTACTGTCACAGTATAGTGAGTGAGTGAGTGAGTGAGTATAGTATGTTCCAGAAATATAGTCCTATTTTCCAGTGAATAAAGTACATTCATTATTGAATGATATTTTCGCACAGGTACTTCAAAAAGGCATATGACTCGGTTAAGAGAGAAGTTTTATATGATATTCTTATTGAGTTTAGTATTCCCAAGAAACTAGTTAGATTAATTAAAATGTGTCTCAGTGAAACATATAGCAGAGTTCGTATAGGTCAGTTTCTGTCAGATGCGTTTCCAATTTACTGTGGACTAAAGCAAGGAGATGCACTATCACCTTTACTTTTTAACTTTGCTCTAGAGTATGACATTAGGAAAGTCCAGGATAACAGAGAGGGTTTGGAATTGAACGGGTTACATCAGCTGCTTGTCTATGTGGATGACGTGAATATGTTAGGAGAAAATCCACAAACGATTAGGGAAAAAACGGGAATTTAACTGGAGGCAAATAAAGAGGTTTGGAAGTAAATCCTGAAAAGACAAAGTATATGATTATGTCTCGTGACGAGAATAATGTACGAAATGGAAATATATCTTTTGAAGAGGTGGAGAAGTTCAAATATCTTGGAGCAACAGTAACAAATATAAATGATACTCGGGAGGAAATTAAACACAGAATAAATATGGGAAATGCCTGTTATTAACGATTGAGAAGCTTTTATCATCCAGTCTGCTGTCCAAAAAACTGAAAGTTAGAATTTATAAAACAGTCATATTACCGGTTGTTCTTTATGGTTGTGAAACTTGGACTCTCACTTTGAGAGAGGAACATAGGATAAGGGTGTCTGAGAATAAGGTGCTTAGGAAAATATTTGGGGCTAAAAGGGATGACGTTACAGGAGAACGGAGAAAGTTACACATCACAGAACTGCACGCATTGTATTGTTCACCTGACATAATTAGGAACATTAAATCCAGACGTTTGAGATGGGCAGGGCACGTAGCACGTATGGGCGAATCCAGAAATGCATATAGAGTGTTAGTTGGGAGGCCGGAGGGAAAAAGATCTTTAGGGAGACCGAGACGTAGATGGGAAGATAATATTAAAATGGATTTGAGGGAGGTGGGATATGATGATAGAGAATGGATTAATCTTTCTCAGGATACGGACCAATGGCTGGCTTATGTGAGGGCGGCAATGAACCTCCGGGTTCCTTAAAAGCCAGTAAGTAAGTAAGTACTGTGTCCATTTGGTTACGTCGCATCCCGGTTTCTCCCACCCGTTTCTGCTGACTCCTGTGTAAAGGCTAGTTAGTGGCTGGACTGTCTCAGCGTTGAGCCGTATTGAATGGGAATAATAATAATAATAATAATAATAATAATAATAATAATAATAATAATAATAATAATAATAATAATAATAATAATTTTATGTATGGTATTCTCCATCTAGAATTCTATCCCCCCCCCCAATCAGAAATCTTAATTCGCACCCTGGTCCTGGAACACAACTGGGGTCCACGATACAACCATTCAAATTTTGTACTCCATAACGTAGTATCTCGTTTATATTTTTGCTGTACTGTACAGTAATTTGAAGCCAAGTCATTGCAGCTATCTAGAACGGTCTATGTTACCTCTACAAATGTGTCTGCAGAAGTTTCGAGAACACTTCTTTGATAGAAGTAAATTGTGATCTCATTTTGTTCATTTTTTTACATACGAGGTTGCTTTTCAACACTATCGATGAGACATGACACTACCTTTTTTTTTTTTAAGAAAACAAATACGTGTTGTCGAAAATCTTCATTGGTTACCCTATACCATTACTGCCAAAGTTGTCTCCAGTAGAATATTATTACAAAAATTAAAAAATAATTATCAGAAGCAGAATATCAGTTCAAGAGCCGCAATAAATATCTTTGAGAGCTGCATGCGGCCCGCGGGCCGCGTAATGAGTATCACTGATTTAGTTCAAATGAAATCCAACTATTTCCTTTGTGATTTTTGTTTTATTCTGTAGAATAAACTGGTAAATGAAGCGAAAGAGTTCATACGGGAGTAATAATTATTTTCTAAGAGAAATGAATTACCATAAGCTATATAAAATTATATTTCACTTTGATTAGTGACTTCAGTTTAAGTCTTTAGCCCCTTCGGCAGGATGACTATAGAGGCAATTAAGGTCCTTTCCTTTAATATATTAACAGCAACTTCCTGTAAACACCCTTCGTTACGCTTGGGTGAATTTCCACGAGAGTAATTTAAGTGACTAAGATCTTTCTGAACGACAGTATTACAGCACATGAAAACAGATTCGGTCTATAAATAAAATAAGAGATGAAACTATGCTAGAAAGAGTGGGTGAAAGAAAAGTAATGCTCAACTGATCAGGGAGAGAAAAATAAATTGGCTGGCTCATTGGCTGAGAAGAAACTGCCTACTGAAGGATGCACTACAGCGTTTCTCAAACTTTTTTGAAGTGGCGACCACTTTTTTAAGTCAGAACAATTCCGCGGACCACCTTACTCTTGTTCCCTTCGAAAGCAAACTTATCATTTTTGTAGCATATTTTAATACCAGTATACTTATATTTAAAAATAGAATTAATTAATTAAAATTAAATAAATTAAATTAGTTTTATATTAGTCTTAACTACTGTAATTAAGCTAATGTTAATAGAAGAAAATTCATCTTTGTTACTTCAATCATTCAAGGCTATCAGAGAGTTTGGATAATCTCTAACCTATTAACAAAATAAATAAATAAATGTTAATACACACATTAATGAGATGGATGAGCCTGTCGATTCTTGCACACTTCTATATTTGGACATATGCTGGTAAGCTTAAGTCGGAGATCGTCACATACAGTACATCGAGTCGATTTCGGTAGCCTACTTTGTTTTTATTAGAATTAGTGATGAAAATCCTTTCTCACACAGATACGTAGAAACAAACTGAATTATAATCTCTAAAGCACCATTGTATAGTTCACTATAGGCCTATTCTCTTTTCACTTGTGATGCGGTCCAGAATTTAATCATACTTTCCGCTTCGAATTTCCTTTTAAGTCCGGTGTCATTCGAAAGTTCAATTACCTGTTCTCTTTCACTCAAAGAAAGTTTGTTAGTTTCAATATCGCAATGAAAGTGACCACAACTCATGAAAATTCGTCATATTTATTTGGAAAATAAGTTGCAAATTATGACCTCAGAGTTGTGTTATTGGTGTACGACGTACAGTACGTAACTATTTCAATGTGCAGACTAGGTGTCGGCAAAACTATTATGAAAGTCATAAATAAATGATAAGGTTCGGTCCTCTGTTATGAATTTGGGTGGTCCCTGGCTGGGTTACAGGCGCGGCGCCAGATGTGCAGGGAAACGCCACGTTCACAGTGCTTTAAATCCATCTTTTGTTGTTGAGAGTAGAATGGGAAGTCAGTAGACGGATAGGATAATAAATTTTATAAAATGCAGTACTGGGATAAAAAAGTGAAAGGCGATTGTCACGTGCCATTTGCAAACTCTGAGATTTTCAGCTATAGAGTGATACGCAATTCGTTTGAATTTTCTTTTTTCTTTTTTGAAGGACCACAAGGGCAGACCTCGAGGACCACAGGTGGTCCGCGGACCATAGTTTGAGAAACGCTGCACTAGAAGGAATGGTGAACGGGAGAAGAGTTCGAGGCAGAAGAAGATGCAAAAACTAAAACATTTAAAAGTAACACAACTCTAGTTTCATTCCTGAAACTGGCTGACGTATTCTACATGCCTGCGTATCCCTGATACAGCGCTGAATTATTTTTATTTGCGTCTTACATAAAGTGAAGAGAGAATAGAATAAGATGGAGCGGAATGTCCTTAAACTTGGGAGAGGTTAATTATTATAGTACGTAACCATTTCAATGTGCAGACTAGGTGTCGGCAAAACTTCTTACCTTTCGGATTATAAATACTGTCATTTTTATGTACAATACAGAAGACAAAAGTTAATATTATTTGAGTGAAAATCAAGTAGGCCACTTTCATTTATGCATGTCTTTCAAATAACAGTAATATGATACAGTAGAACAGCGTTGTCAGAGACAGCCTAAACGGAGCGGAGCGCTCCACTATAACTCGTTGCGTGCTCCGGTGCTGCCACAGACATAAGTTCACGCTCCGACTGGACGTCTCTAGCACCACAACCGGTTTCGGAGCTTACGACTCTGACACTACTGCAGTAGAACTTGGTTATAGCGACCTCGTTTTGTGCGACACCTCGCCTATAACGTCAAATATTCTGTGGTCCCAACTAATTCCCCATAACACATATGCTTTCCTACCTTGCTTAATACGACAAACGCATATGTGTCTATTTCGCATATAACGTCATTTTCAACCTCAGCTTAGAATAAGATTTTCTAAGAAACAAAGTACCTTAAGAAATATTTTGTTGAAATCTGATCCTGACAAATTCTTTAGTCTCCATCTGTCATAGACCTCTGGAATGCAGGTGGATTCCCTACCCCATTATAACCTGCCCGAATTCATGCGGTATTAGATCAGTGCATCCCTCGAAATTATTCAAATCTGCTTTACAGGAAGCTTTACCTGAAAGACTAGATTTGCATAATATATACGTCACTGTGTACGTTAAGAGAAAACCACAATTCCAAGTCACACAGAGTTTGTGTGCACTCGATGTGGGTCTCTGGCGTTTCGTCAGCCCACGCGAGTTGTGTGGATATAAAGAGAAAAGTTGAGACGGTGTCGGGTGGAGTTCCCGGGTAGCTAAGTTGGCAGAGCGCTGGTACGTTCAACCAGAGGCCCTGGGATCGATAACCGGCCCCGGAACAATTTTCCCTCGAAATTATTCAAATCTGCTTTACAGGAAGCTTTACCTGAAAGACTTGATTTGCACGGTATTAGATCAGTTTCGACAGGAAGTTTTCATTAAGTGCACGCATTTTAACGCAGTATGGCCACTAAAAGAAGTGAGTGACGCTTTAGAAGCCATTAGAAGTATGAACATGTTCTATGAAGCTAGGGAACGGAGCAGTGAAATTGCAACTGAAATTATGAACATAGAAATTAATTTAGCCCTAGAAAGTGGTATTGGGCAAGACAACAGAGTAAAATAACTGATTACTTCACTTCTAAGTACAATAGTTTGGTGAGTACTGAACAAACTGTTTTAATACAGAATACTGTATTTATAATTGTAGGCCTACATGTATTTTATTATGTTCATTGTAGGCTTAAAAGTCAATACATAAATCTAAAATAAGTCTAATTAAGTTTGTAATTTTTAATTTTCCACCTCTCTAGATTGATAATGTGAATCTCGGTTACTACGACACTCGTTTATAACAACATAATGTTTAAGGTCCCTTGGATGTCGTTATAACCAAGTTCTACTGTACTTGTTATTGTTTCTACTCTTCGTTGTAAGCTCTGTGGAAGTCCATAGAACCTAAGCTAGCTATAGTCGCTATCCTTACTGAACGAGAGCGTCCATATCACTGAATTAGATCGCTCGTCGAACACGTTTGTGACGCGTGAGCGAACCACTTCTGTAGCCCGAGATTCATAAATAGAAAGTAAAATTAGAAATGAATACAATAAACGTGCAGACACAACATGTAAATTTCTACAAAATAAAAAATTGTATACTTGAATCCTACAACATATAAACGAACTCAAACATCTTATCCTTCGGATTATAAATACTGTCATTTTTATGAACAATACAGAAGACAAAAGTCAATACAGTGTACTCTCCTAAATTCGAGTTCACAATTGAAAGTTCAGTCCAATAAGGATAGTGGGTGTGGCTGGTGAAATGAATACAAATTCTTATTGGTTATCCATCAACAAATACAGTGCTGTACTTGCATTTCCTGCCCGCCCCGAGACTTGTGTATGCGCTTCTAGTACCACAGTGGGTTCGAGAGTTCCGTCTCACAAACGGCACAATTCTCAAATACAAGAAGAAGAGTTCATTAATTTAAAATCAGTGATTAAATATGGATCTCCTAATCAATAAAACATTCTGTTTTCCTTTAACGAAAGTATCACTACAAGACACAGAACCAATTCCCATTCAAATGGCAAACTCATTTCTTAGTGCCCGTATAGGGGCGTGTCTAATTCTCCTACGTAAGCAGTCGAACTACAGAATGTCGAACTTGTTTTCTGTCGATTAAGAGCTACCACTGTATTATTTGACTGCAAATCAAGTAGGCTACTTTGACTTATGCATGTCTTTCAAATAACTGTAATATAGCTATATATACAGGGTGATTCACGAGGATTTACCGCCACATTACCGAAGACATTCTGAGCAAAAAATGTCATATAAATATTTGTCCTAATCGCAATATTTTTTTAGTTACATTAATTTGAAATTGTTTGCAAAATATGTTTTTTCTTTAGTTTTAAAGGTAAAATAATATTACAAATAGAGAATGAACTACTCAGAAGTATCATTTCTTTAATTGTTTAATGTTCTGGAGCTAAAAATGTGTTGTCAGTTGCTTTGTACAGATTTTGTTTTTCAATTTTTAACTAAAAATAACATCATTCTTACGCACTTATCACAAAAAGTGTTACAAATTATACAACTTTAGGAACTTATTCTTTACAGTTTAATTATGCATCTTAATGTACAGTCTTAAAGAATTTACAAGAGTGGCGTGATTTGTAACAATTGTTGTCATAAATGCGTAAGAAAAATGTAATTTTGTAGTTAAGAATAGAAAAAAAAAATACTGTACGAAACAACTATGGAATTCATAATACATTTCTAGCTTCAGAATATTAGCTAATTAAAGAAATGATACTCCTGAATAGTTAATTCTTTACCTGTAATATTATTTCACCCTCAAAACTCAAGAATAATAAAGGTATTTTACAAACAATTTCAAATTAGTGTAACTCTGAAAATATTGAGATTAGGACAAATGTTTATATGGCATTTTTTTCTCAGAATTTCTTCAGAAATAAGGTCCGTAAGGGACGGTAAATCCTCGTGAAATACCCTCTATATATACATATACACACACAGAGCGAGAGAGTGACCCACTTAACTCTTTCAACTCCGATAACATGTGAAATATTTCAGATATACACAAACCGACATTATAAGTTAAATTACATAGAAGAGGACATCTGATACACGTAATTCATTTCTTGTACATAAAATAATTTTCAAGATATTTGAGTCAACTTTATACTTTTAAACGGGAACCAACTATGTTTTGTATTTCAAATGATGCGTTAGCTTTGTCTAATAACAAGTGGTTACTTTACTGATTGTTTGAATGTCACCACTAATAGTAAACATAAGCAATGTCTTGGAAAATTTAAATTCTATGATGTTAAAAACCGCTCACTAAACTGCACAACTCCACTGTAAACGTTAGCACGTATAATAAAAATGCTTCTCTACTGTGCACATCGCTGTAATGTAGTTACGAAAGTAATCCATCCACACTTACGGACATACAGCAATCAGTATGCGTGGCTGCACTAAATCTGAAAGCTATGTTTTGCTAAGAACTTCTTCACTTTGCCTATAAGCCAATCCAAATACCAATTGATCCATCCTGAATTTACATCTTGTGCTGTGCAAACCCGTTCTCAAGGCTACACAGGGATTTTATCCGGGTACTCCGAGTCCCCTGTGACCTCCCAACAAATCTCGAATACCAGCAATCACTATGAGAGAAATGTGGATCCACCGCCTGTGCTGCATTCTGGGTAGTCTCTTACGAACTAAGTGGTCTACGTTTCTGAGCACTAGCGACATCTATTAGCACGATCAGAAAGTCTAAGCGAAAAACGGCAAATTAAGGTACAAAAAAAATAATACATGAAAATAACACACGGAGGTACGAATAGCGTAAAATTATTATTTATCACTACAAAAAATCCTTTGTCTAGTTGCTAGGATACATAGCAACTACGTCACACATAATGTAAACATGTTAATTAATTCTGTACAATAATTTTGCCTCGTGATAATGAAATGTAGTCTATTATGTCATAGAATATTCATTTTGTTAATTTTCTCTCAACTTCGCTGCTATATTGTTTTTATCTGAACGTCTATGACATCAATGAGAGAATAATAGCAGCACAGAAATACAGTATTACTAACTATATCTACACAATGCGGACATTGTTTCCAACCGTTGGAACATGACTGAAAAAAAGCGTGAATTTAACAGAGAGATACCGTGCACCAAGCTGAAAAATAGGTTTAACATTCCGAGTGTTGAACAAATGCTAACCCTAAGGGTGGTGTATCATATGAAGGGAAGCGTCGGATCCCACAGCCAGTCCACCAATATAAAATACAATGTAACACCCCACAGACTTCAATTCTCCTTTGTTATATTTATGCTTAATTTTTACAATGATTTTTCTTAACTTCTGGATGTCTAGTATTGTTGAATACTTCACACTGTGGAGGGAACGAGACGTAGAGAATACTTCTATCACCCTGGTTGTGTGACGACCAATATACAACATAAGTATTATATTTCAATGCGTTGGAATATTGCCTATTTGTAGTAATTTCAACTTAAAAATGTATAAATTGAGGGAAAGAAGACAGAGGACGGACACTGGAAAGTTTTTTTTTTCTCAATCGTACTATCAGGGACTGGAATTCTTTACCTGCAGACTTACTAAAGGCTTTACCAACAACCAAAATTGTATTTAAAAATAGGCTTAAGGACTTTACTAATAGAAGGTATTTAAAGGGTGTAATTGATATTTTGTTATTGAGGTGTTGTATCAGTGAAGAATTATGTTGTGTCAGTGAAGTGTGTTGTGTAAGTGAAACGTGTTCCTATCAGTGAAGCTTTATAGTTTATAGTGGCAGTGCAAAGTATTTGAACAGTGAAATGTTTTTGAAGTGTTAGTGAAATCAGGATAGAACCAGTAAAATGTGTCGTAGTTCCAGTGCAGTGAGTGAGTTGACAGCGAAATGAGTGTAGTGTTGAAAGGTACTTGTGCAGGTATGAACATATGATACTCGTGGGTTTTAGTTCGAACTTAGGTTTAAGATGCAAATTAGATTTACTTTAAATGTTATTTTAAATGATCGTGCTGCATTTAATTTAGGATGTTCCCTGTTACTATTATTATTATTATTATTATTATTATTATTATTATTATTATTATTATAAATTATTGTTAGTATTAATTATTAGTATTATTATTAATTGTATTTATTATTGCCATTATTGAGTGTAATTAGTTACCACTGCCACCGGGTATATACCCATTGCTGTGTGAATAAATGCACATACACATACAATAAAAAGAGAAAAAAGTTGGTAAAAAAGTTGAAAAAATAGTAAGACAAAAAATTAGGCAATTAAAAGGGAAATAAAGGTGGAAACAAAAGTGAAGAAAAAGAAAAGATAAGACAGAAAAAAGGGGAAAAATTGTTTAAAAGTTACAGGGGGTTTGAGAGAATCCCAAGGATTGCGTATAATGTATTGTATATAGGAATTGGGTAATGGAATTGGAGTGAACCGTAAATAAAGTCATTAATTTCAGAGGGTTATTCTTTGAGATATTTCAAACAAAAAAGTGTATTACAATTTTGCTCGTTTTTGCTTCCTTTCAGAGAGAAAAACTGTTCTATATTGAGGAGTGATAGTAGGAGTAATAGGTATAAAATGCATAAGATTTGCTGATGATATGGCGTTGTTAGCAGAAGAGAAAATGATACTAAAAGATATGCTACTGGAGCTAAATGACAGCTACTGTCCAAATTTCACGAGAGAATCCATGCGAGGGGAATATTCTCCTTGCGGGGTAAGAGAACAGTAAGCCAGTAACTCGACGTTCTTGAAGGAGCAGGTGGATGGGAGTGATGTCATTGGCCGGCTGGGACAAACAAGGCTCAGTCAATGGCCGGCCGGTTCAGTGTCGGGGATAGGTTATAAGAGTGGGGGAAAACTCGCATTCCTCGCTGGGATCTTCTCGTGAAATGCGGAATTGTATGAGCAGTATGAGATGAAGATAAATGCAAATAAGACGAAGACCATGGTCATAGGAAGAAAAACAGAGAAGATAAACTTGCGAACTCTAAATGAGGCAGAAGAGCAAGTGGACAGCTTCAAATACTTGGTGGTGTACTGTAACCAGTAACATGAGCTGCTGCCAGGAAGTCAAAAGGAGAATAGCAATGGCAAAGGAAGCTTTTAATAGAAAAAGGAGCATCTGCTGCGGACCTCTGGAAAACGAAATAAGAAAGAGACTAGTGAAGTGCTTTGTATGGAGTGTGGCATTGTATGGAGCAGAAACATAGACATTACGACGAAGTGAAGAGAAGCGAAATGTGGATATGGAGAAGAATGGAACGTGTGAAGTGGACAGAGAGAGTAAGGAATGAAGTATGTTGGAAAGAGTAGGTAAAGAAAGACTGATACCGAAACTGATCAAGAAGAGGAAAAGGAATTGGCTGGGTCACTGGCTGAGAAGAAACTGCCTACTGAAGGATGCACTGGATGGTATGGTAAACGGGAGAAGAGTTCGGGGCAGAAGAAGATATCAGATGATTGACGACATTAAGATATACCTATGGATCATATGAGGAGACAAAGATGAAGGCAGAAAATAGGAAAGATTGTAGAAAGCTGGGTTTGCAGTGAAAGACCTGTCCTTGGGCAGAACACTAAATGAATTAATGAATTTAACATTTCATAGCGTGTTTTGGGAAAGTCATTGGTTGAATTTCCAATGTGCACAGTCACTTTAAGAGAGCAGTGTATTATGATAAGTAATTATTTAAAAAAAAATTAGTTTCGTCCTTTAAATGAGCCGTTGAGAGCAGAAGTGGTGTAAGTCAAAAATGGGTAATGAGTAGACAGTGAATGCGGGATGACTTATCGTTGAATGTAAGTGCACATTTACTATATGTTACATTTTTTTTCATTCAGACCATTGGCTGAACAGGTTTTAAACGTAAAAGGACGACGTCAACATGCTACTGTATCTCCGTACAGTCAGAAGGATAAGAAAAATAACATACTGTAGTACATACCTTGCAAGGTTCAGTCCTCGTCATCATTGATGCAATTACCAGCGTTGCAGTAAACGACGATATATTCTCGTAAGTTGTCGAAGCTGAATCATCTTCGCCTATCGCTTACACAGTTTTTGTATCGATAGAATTTCTGAAGAAAACCTCTAAAATGGGGATCACTCAATTTCTTCAGAGGAATATTTGTACTGAACATCATGTTGCACGTGTCATTAGACCCGTACAACTAAATGATGATGATGATGATGATGATGATGATGGTGATGATTGCTTCTCAGATTTCATTTCAACGCATTTCCTGTGCGATGTACTGTTGCAATGTTTCTCTATAGCCTGAGTTGTTCTGGTTTTTATTTCAATTTTACATACATTACACACGATATTGTCTTCCTTGATACATAAAATGTCACTGTCATACTTCTTAATTGCATTTCATATCTCTAAGCGAATTTAACGTTTGGACTTCGACATTATGAATGGATCAGCACTACACTAATCAACTCGTACTAAATACTTGAGCAGGATAACACAACCGCACACATTGCGTTGCAATGTGGACCGGGGTTCCTTCGTTATGTACGCTGCTGTACTCGCCAGGTACACAAAAGGCGGACGGCGCGGCACGTGCCATATACTCCGATACGAAACAACTTTACTTTCCCTTAAGTCATCCCGCATCCACTGTCTAGTAATGAGGGTTAAAGTAAATATTCTATAAAATACAGCGCAAAGTAGCAATTAATATTTAATTTATTTAAACTATTAGCAGTCAGTGGATAGCACGAAGGACATATTAATTGCTACTTTGCCCTGTATTTTATAGAATTTTTACTTTAAACTTCATTATCCAATTTTGAACTACACCACTTCTGCTCTGAACGGCTCAAATGTGCAGAAATTTGAGCCGAAAAAATTTGGCATTGTAAAATTCCCTTTCAGAACTGAAAGTACATTTGTTCGGGACAAATTGTTGCACATTTCAAGAACAAGAACTAAAATTCTTTCTAACATTTATCATAATACATTACTCTTTTAAACTGACTGGGAATATTGGGAATCAAATCAATGGCTTTCCAAAAACACGTTATGAAATGTTTCATATAAGACAATGTTTGTCTCCAAAAGCAAGAAAACACGAGCAAACTTGTATTAAACTTTTATATTTGAAATATCTCAAGGAATAACCTCCTGAAATTAACAGCATTACTGACAGTTCACCTGTATATCTAGAAGCAAACTGCAGTCCATTAGCGAGACCTTGCCAACTTTCTGATCTACATATAAATCAATATGCAATTCAACTGAATGTAAAACTCTGAATTATTCAAATATTTTAAGAATTCTATCAACATTTCGTTAAATATTCATAATATACGTATTTTAACACAATGCAGCGTTGTCATTATTAAATATTAATACATTATTTATCAATACATTAATAGTATCAGAGCGTGCTATATTAACTACCTAATTCATATTAATTATGTTCCATTAAATTGTAAACTGAATGCTGTTAGTAAATTAAGTCACTTTTGAACAAGCAATAGCTGTTTCCATGGAAATCACAGCGAACAGTTGAAAACCAATGGTTGTGTTACGAAGTCCAGCAATTCACTAAATGGCTCATCTCAAATGATATCGGCGGGATGATACACATTCTCAATTTACGCATATCGTACATTACACATGCGAGCTTCGCTACACACAAAAGACCACATAAAGCTACATTCTGAATAGGTATACATACGTGGACAAATTATTAGACTAAAACATTTTCTTGGAAACATAATATAATTCGTCATATCAACTATCAGTATAATTCACAGAGTCTCTGTTGTTGTAAATATGATTGTTTACATCTTCTGGTATATTTTTCCAATGGTCAAGTATTTTTTTCTGGCTGTGTTGGTACTACTGGTGTTTTAATTATATACTGCAGAAGATATTCTCCTATGGCCTGCAAGAAGACCGGACATGAACGAAATTGAAAATCTGTGATCTATATTAAAGAAGAAAGTGAACAAAAAGAGACTTACAACAAAACAAGGACTCATTTAAGCACTGCCTGATATCTGGCCAAATGACGCTGATATTCGAAGAAAGTGCCAAACTTTGGTTTCCAGCATCCCTGACAAAATCAACGTGTTAATAAAGAATAAGGGAATGTTCACAAAATATTAGTAACCTCAAGACTCTATTTTCCGTTCATTATATCTGTGCAAAATACATTTTTGTTCATTATTTCTACCGATAAATACAGCTTCGATGCACGTATAATTAATTTAGTCTAATAATTTGTCCACGTCTGTAGAGTGTGGGAGGTGTTCAATGATAATAACGTCGCACAGTAAATCGTAAAGACAAAAGGAACAGAATTTCCATGTACCATTTTGCGTTATTTCTTTTCATTCAGTGAGAAATCTACTATCTTTGAAGAAAACATAGTAGCACTTTCACACCTTCTCCTTAGAAGCGATGGTAGTGACATAAAGAAATACTATCTGCTGCACGCTGTGCTCTGTAAAACGCTATTCGTCGTGTAAGCCCAACGTTCTTCGTAATTCATGTACCTTATTTGGTTACAAAGTTACCAACCATTCAGTGATTTATTAAAAACTGAAGCATTAAAATACTCTTAAAACTGTGAAAGTGACACAATTATTATGTAAAATACATGTTAAAACTGAGAATTTTGATGTAAAGAAGTTTCTAAAATGTGTATTTGTAAATGACGACCTGAAAAGCATTATGTGCAACGCGTGCAAACATTGCCACTAGACGATTTTTCTTGCAACATTGTGATAACCCTGATTTTATAGCATGTGTTCTGTTTCACAGATGAGGCAAGGTTAACCGGACAAGAAATTTTTAATTTCCGCAAGCAGTATTTATGCACAGTGATCCTAAACGCAAATCTATCTGAATAAAATTAATAATTTGTCTCTTAACAGATTTTCATGAAGCTTTGTACAGAGTTACAAGTAGTAGCCTATATTTGTTTTGTATACAAACTCTGACTACGCTTGTGTAAGGGAAACTACCCCTTATAGGGGTTACATTTAGAGAAAATTAATAATTTTTCTCATACTTAACAGATATTTATTACATTTTGTACAGTAGTTACAGGTAGTATATTTGTTTTGTATACAAACTCTGATTACGTTTGTGTAAAGGAAACTAACCCTTACAGGGTTGCATTTAGAGAAAATCAATAACGTTTCTCCTATGTAACAGATTTTCATGAAAAGTTGTGCAGCAGTTACAGGTAATATATTTGTTTTGTATATAAACTCTGATTATGTTTGTATAAGGGAAATTACACCTTATGGGAAGGGGATGCATTTAGAAAAAATTAATCACTTTTCTCCAGCTTATGTTACAAAAAAAAAATCAAATTAGCAACAAGTAAGCAAAAAAAAAATACATTACAAAATTAAAAATCTAAACCAATAAAGAAAATCTTTTCTTAAAACAAAATATAAAAAAAAAAAAATTCTAAAAATAATTCATAATTAAAACCATTCAAATACAATTATAATATTAAAAATAATGTAAAAGATTTTCATGAAACTTCGTAGAGTAGTTTCAGATAGAATATTTGTTTTGTATACAAACTATGATTACGATTGCATAAGGGAAATTACCCCTTACAGGGACTTTCGTTTAGAGAAAATTAATAACTTTTCTCCTAATGTAATAGATTTCCATGAAACATTATACAGCAGTTACAGGTAGTATATTTGTTTTGTATAGAAACTCTGATTAGTTTGTGTAGGGGAAACTACCCCTCACGTATAGGGGCTTTATTTAGACAAAATTAAACTAATTTAGACAAAATTAGTCACTTTTCTCCTATCTAAAAGGAATCTATTCATTATCCACGCGCTTTCAAAACTGCAAATAAATTCATCTACGCTCCAAATTCGCAAGGTTCCGCAAACGTTTCTCTATGGATGGAACTGAGCGTATTTCTAAAAATATTTCGGCATAGAAAATGTGATCTTATCTCATCTTCAAAATTTTGTACGTCTATACACATTTCAAACATTACACATAGCAATTATAGAGCCATTTATAAATGCAAAAGTCACCGAATAAATTATACGTTATGGTTAAAGTAATAAACGAAGTCCGAAAAGTCGTAAATTTTTATTATAAATCAAATTTGAAATTTACTGGCAAATTCAAAAACTTTATTTTCCTACCGTAAAAATCGTACAAATTATAAGTTATTTGTTTCGGGTACTAAAAATAACAGTTAAAACGGCGTTAGAGATATGAAAATATGAGGATAAATTACTCCAATTATTTATTAAATTCAGTTTTGACAAGGAACACTATGCTATGGTTCGATGGAACCAAAATCAAATGGGGGGGGGGGAGGTCAGAAGCAAAGGGGTATAAGTGTACTTAAGTTATTTTTTAGAAAATGTTGTTCAAATACTTAATATTTCGTAAATTCAGTGAAATTGTTATTCCAATGTTGGTATGTGATATGGTTAAAAGATATATAACTTTGCCACGAAAATTTTAGATGCTTTAGCCTGCCCTGAATCAGAGCCATCTTCAGTTACAAGCCGGAGCATGGGTAGATTTGGCAACGCTGAGTGGAGGCAGGCGGAGGCGAAATAAAGGCATGACGTTTGACGTTTTAGTACTTTGATTTCGTTGTCACAGGTACATTTTCGACATTAATTGATACAAAACTAAATGCATGTGATCAAGATTCAGTGTATTGTTGTACGTAATTTATTACGGAATCCGAAATGGTATTTTATTTCAGTTTCAGAATACCGCGTAAGTACTTGCATATTTTATAACTTAAAAAAAAATCATACGTGTTCTTTATTGATGATACAAGGGAAAATAAATAAATACTTAAAAAAAATGTTACTTGTACCAAAAATAAATAAAATAACGACGTACTTTCGCAATACCCTATTCCAATCAATTAACCATTTGTGGCTAGTAAATTGACAATGTTTTGCCGCTTTATGTTGTTTCACCTCTGACGTGAAAGGTCTAGGATATCATATACATTTTAATTTCATGTGATTATCTGTCGTGCTTTTCTATAAATATTTCAGATGCCCAGGAAGCCAGTTTTAGTTTGAACCCCGCCAGACGCCATAACAATACTGTTTTCCTAAATTATTTGTTATAAATTTTTAAAAATATAATTTTAAATAAGCCAAGGCCAAGTATAAAGATCTATGAAAAATGAATAAACATACCTTCAACATAATACGTAACAAAACACATCATTATCTATTAAGTAAGTACCAATTAGCGTAAACTCAGTGAACTTTAAATCCTGTAAATATGAAGTGAAAAGAAACATGTTTATAACTAATTTATTACAAAAGAAATAATATTAATAAATAAACCTTGAAAACCAACAAAGTGAGTGTATGCATCTACAAATTATAGGTAGTTCTGACGTATAACAGGCATTTCGAATCCTCAACAAAACTGCAACATTTATGGGATCACAAAACAGCTGTTTACAATGAATTGAAAATCACCGGCGTATCTTTATTGATATAGCTGGCGAGACCCAACAATTTGGCCAGAATTCTGATACACCACAAACCAGAAGTAAAACTATAAAAATTTAGTTTATGCAATATTTAATATTTAGAAGAAATGTAAATCACTTTGTCCTTAATAATAACCGTAAAAATTGCCAAAGACTGCAGCCATATTTTCATTTACTGTCTTGTTTTTATCGCCAACACGCACTTAGTTTATAATACATCAACAATTAACGTTTGGTAAGACCGCAAACATAATTCCATCGACACACACTTATAGGCTATATTAACATTAATTTACAACGAAAATCGTCATTAGCACCAACACGTGTTATGGATCGTAGGCCTCCGCTTGACAGTTAATTACAGTGTTGCCGACGTATGGCTCCGGCTTGTAACTGAAGAAGGCTCTGTCTGGATGCACTTAATTAATGTTCTTAGAAATGCCACTTGTAACCCTTTGCTTCTGACCCACTCAAATATTCTAAATCAATGCTTAGGTCGGCATTGCTAGAGACTGTTTACTAGGTTGTTACGTACTACCATCGAGGCTGAATGGACTTAATTACACAGTATTTTTAACAATAACTTTGCCTATTCTTCTGAGAAGCGCTCCTTTGATTATCACAAAGAACATGTTCTCTATGTATGATGGAGTTCCTACTCACTTGCTCTACGTTTTCTAATCAAACTTTCCTCGTGTATGTAAGTCCTGTGCAGAATGTTAAGATCCTTCATTACCGTACTGTGGAAAGATGAAACACAATTCGAGATGCTTCGGGGATACATATTCACATGTGGGAGTCAATGTATCGGCGAGTTGAAGGTCGTAACTATGGGAACTGTTGACATTTTGAACTTTTCATATAAAACTCACGCCCCAAATTTTAGCACACTTTACTTCATGCATACAATCTATTAAATTTCCCCATGTAACTCTTTCCTTAGTCTCGCAGCGAAGCCGCTTGTTCTAAGGTAGTGTTTCTCAACCGATGGGACCTAGTATCACTTATACCGGGTCGCGAGATACTCTCTCAGAATTTGTCATTTTACTTTTCTTAGCATTTTTCACGAATAAATATTTTATAGTGGAAATATTCTTAGGAGAATAATAATTTTCGTGATTATGCCTAAAAGTGCAGATCTAGATCGTCTTTAAACTCTTAGGGCCATATTCATAGACATTCTTAGCGCGGGCTTCCGGTGGATGATCAGCGAACTAACGTTTTCCGTATTCATAAACCAGTGTTAGCGATATGATATGATATGATATGATATGATATGATATGATATGATATGATATGATATGATATGATATCATATGATATGATATGATATCATATGATATGATATGATATCATATGATATGATATGATATGATATGATATGATATATGATATATGATATATGATATACCGTATGATATATAATATAATATATACATGATATGATATATGACATGATATGATACATGATATGATATATGATATGATATGAGATATGATATGATATATAATATGATATATGATATGACATGACATGACATGACATGACATGACATGACATGATATGATATGATATGATATGATATATGATATATGATATATGATATATCATATATCATATATCATATATGATATATGATATATGATATGATATGATATGATATGATATGATATGATATATGATATGATATGATATGATATGATATGATATGATATGATATGATATGATATGATATGATATGATATGATATATATGATATGATATGATATATGATATGATATGAATCCTCTACAAGTAATCACTTGATAGCTGGGGCTAGTTTAGCACGCTCGTAGCGCGGGCTAGCGAAATGTCTATGCATAGCACCCTAAATTCTGAAATCTAACACAGCAACATCTATGTAGCGAATGCCAAGTGACCAAGCTGCGTATTTTTTAATGATCGGGAATTTTTCAGACTTAGAAAACTTTTTACATTCGGGAAAGGGAATGCCGCTTTTGTGACCTGTCGCAAGTTTACCTTCTTTAGTTTTCTTCCTATGTATTTGTCTTATTTGCATTTATCTTCATCCCATACTGCTCACAGCTATCATTTAGCTCCTGTAGCATATCCCTTAATATCATCTCCTCTTCTGCTAACAAAGCCATATCATCAGCAAATCTTATGTACTTTATATTCTATGATGATGGAAGAGTGGAACAGAGAAAAATTCTCTCCGGCACTGAGATTTGAACCCGGGTTTTCAGCTCTACGTGCTGACGCTCTATCTACTAAGCCACACCGGATTCCCATCCCGATGTCAGATCGAATCCTCTCAGTTTAAGTTCCACCTCTTGGGTTTCCTCTAGTGGCTTACCCTCATGCATTGCGTCATAGATGTAAGACAATTGGCACATGTGCAAAGGTACACTCGTTAGGAGTGACTAAGTGGCCGGGATCCGACGGAATGTACTTCGATACATCGTAATATACTTTATATTCTTCTTCCCCCTACTATCACTCCTCTCATGTTCTGAAAACAGTTCTTCACTACATCCTCCAAGTAGATGTTGAACAAGGCATCCTTGATGTACTCCTCTCCCTATTTCACTTCTTTTTGACATTTCTTCTCCCATCCTGACTCGTTGAGATAAAGATAAATGCAGTTAAAGAGATTAAGAAATTACACCCACTTGAAGAACACCATATTAATAACCATAATTTGAAACCGATTTTTCTGTTTCAAAATTATTCTAATCCGACGAGTTTATTATCAAAACCGTCCTTTTTCTCCGGTTTGCTACAAAACTGTCTTTCTCCAAAATATTATTTGAAATAATACTTACTTACTTGCTTTTAAGGAACCCGGAGGTCCACTGCCGCCCTCACATAAGCTCGCCATTGGTCCCTATCCTGAGCAAGATTAATCCAGTCTCTACCATCATACCCATCTCCCTCAAATCCATTTTAATATTATCTTCCCATCTACGTCTCGGTCTCCCCAAAGGTATTTTCCCCCGGCCTCCCAACTAACACTCTATATGCATTTCTGGATTCGCCCATACGTGCTACGTGCCCTGCCCATCTCAAACGTCTGGATCTAATGTTCCTAATTATGTCAGGTGAACAATACAATGCGTGCAGTTCTGTGATGTGTAACTTTCTCCGTTCTCCTGTAACGTCACCCCTTTTAGCCCCAAATATTTTCCTAAGCACCTTATTCTCAGACACCCTTATCCTATGTTCCTCTCTCAAAGTGAGAGTCCAAGTTTCACAACCATAAAGAACAACCGGTAATATAACTGTTCTATAAATTCTAACTTTCAGATTTTTTGACAGCAGACTGGATGATAAAAGCTTCTCAACCGAATAATAACAGGCATTTCCCATATTATTTTATTCTGTGTTTAATTTCCTCCCGAGTATCATTTATATTTGAAGAGTCCACGGCAAGAATGATGGATGTCATTTGCAATATAGTTTGTAGGAGAAGCAATTGAAAGTTTGAAATGTTTAGCGCTCAAAGATTAACTGTGATTTTCTGATCATTACTGGACAATGACTATCAGTGTTAATGCTATATAACTCTGTATGTACATTCTATATGCCTTAAGCTATGCATTGACAGTCTTGGTTCATTTTCGACAAGAAAGTGACATCCACCATTCTTGCAGTGGACTCTTCATTTGTTACTGTTGCTCCCAGATATTTGAATTTTTCCAGCTCTGCAAAGGATGAATCTCCAATTTTTACATTTGCATTTCGTACAATATTGTGGTCACGAGACATAATCATATACTTTGTCTTTTCGGGATTTACTTCCAAACCTATCTCTTTACTTGCTTCAAGTAAAATTCCCGTATTTTCCCTAATCGTTTGTGGATTTTCTCCTAACAAATTCACGTCATTATTTGAAATAGTTCTGTAACTTTTGGAAGAGTATTTATGAAACGTCTGGAAACAATTCATTTCATTGTAATTTTACACCACAAGAAGGCTCCTTTCATGAAACACTTAAATTCCTCGTGTTACAAGATTTTCATGTTCAGTGGAAAATCATCAATGATGGGTAAGAACAGCTTTGCTAACCATGTGCTCAAATATTCACTCATAATGACAAAAGCACAACACAAAACAAGCAGAAGACAAAATTTAATTATACTAACATGCACATCTGTGCCAAAATAAAGAACTGATATGGCATCATTTTTCTCATCATATTTCGCATTATGGACAGTCACGAAGTTCAATACGTAGTAAATATGCATCCATAGATAGTTGCTAACCACTAGGATCGCCACTATCGCCTCATCACAGACAATGCGAAATAGTACCTGCACAGTCTACTGTTCCTAGTACCCTCACAACTCAAGCTTCGTGACTGTATAACTGTGGTTATACTAAGTAAGCAGTGTCTAGTACAATACTTCATGCAAGCAATACAATAGACGTTGCCATAGAAACAACATATATCATGCAGAAAGGAGGTGTTTACCTTCACGTCCGAATTTTCTTTTCTTCTTGGTTGAAGATTTGTTGCTGCTGGAGTTGGCAGACGTCCCTTTGTCTTTCTTCCAGCGTATCAGCATGATCCATCAATTTTGTTCCAGTCCGTGGCTAACAAAATGTCTACCGAGGCTAACAGTTTCTGGTCCACATCCTAAATTATCAACACCTTTACGTCACCACTAGACAAATGATTTATACGAAGGGGGCGAGAACAGAGAAGGGTCCAGTGTTTCTAATCTTGATGAAGCTGCAGTAATCCAGTTCCAACACTCACGAATGATTTATTTTCGTATTATTGCCTATTACGATACCATCTTCACTAGATTCTATTCAAAAAATTTTATTAGACGCAAAAATTGTTAATGAGGAAATATAAATTATTTCGCACTATCGTCTACTACGATATAATCATATGCAGACACCAACGTAAATTAAATACTAAGGAGTTATGCAAAGACCCCTGGGAGAACGCAAAGATAGAATTTGCTTACTTGTACTTCCTTTTATCGTCTATTACTAAGAAATCCCATTCAAATCCTACGAATAGCGTATCTAAGATATCATGCATAAAAGCCAACAGGAACGGAAAGGTACTATCTCTAAATGTTATTTCATGATATCGCCTATCAGGTGGCAAGCTTATAAAAACTACAACTCTCACGTCACGCACATACGACAAGGAGAACAGAGAGGTAGAATCCCCTTAACTTAATTTCGTTTTATCTTTCATTACCATGTAATTTTATCTCAATTTTACGTTAAATAAGAGCCGAAAGAGCCAGCTTAACATGGGAAAAAACATATCGAATATATATGCACAAAGTTATCAAGAGTTATATAGCTGTTAAAGAAATTAGTGACTTGCGTTTCTCAAAATTATTTAAGATGTGCCTACTTTTCGTTCTTTCAGTCGATAATCCGATATGCCTTAATTTTCTGGGGAAATGTACCAAAATTGGGAGTGTTTTGATTTTGCAAAAGAAAACCATTAGAATTCTATGTCATTCAAACTATCTTGAACATTGTCGACCACTTTTCATACAATCACAGATATTAACAGTTATATATATATATATTCGGCCTAGTCCTTCACACTCGACATAACATAGACAATTACTCATTAGTAGCCAATATACATGATCAAGAAATTAGAAATAGTGAACAAATTAATATTCCATACCGTAGTTACGTAAGACTAGTACAAATTTTTCTGTCATGGGGATGAGATTATATAATAAGCTTCCCAGTCAATATTATAAGTTACCAACCAATGGTTTGAAAACCAGATTGTATAATTGGCTTTAATTAATCCTTTCTACTCTGTAGATAAGTTTTTAAAATATATATTCAAATGAATTTGTTTTTTTAATATATAAATTTGTCTATCTACATTTACCTACAAATGAAGGGTTCAGAACATAGTGGGCCAAGCGCCATTTACTAAAACCGTAGAAAACAAGGGTTAAAATGAAGTTATTACCGTAATTCAATGGAAACATATAGCAAGTAATATAAAGTATACACATTAAAACTAAATGATATGTCAGTCTTTATTAAACTATGATATTCATATTAACTTTAACCCTAGCTTTCTCAGTTTTTAATAAATGCCATTTGGCCCACTATGGCTCTGAACCCTTCAAATAATACATTAAGAATGAAGTGTTTTCATTAATTTTTATAGTTCCAAAATATTTTGTGTTTTCATTGTTCTAATCAAACTTTACTGCTTTAATTTATTTGTATTTGTAGTCTACTATTTTTTTTTCACCTTCTGTATTTGTGACGAAGCCTATCACTGTTTGTCTAATGGCTTAATAAATTGAATTGAATTGAATCCTCATACTGCCTATGTTATCGTCTATTTCTACGCAATCCTATTAAGATAAATGAAGGGTTCAGATCCATAGTGGGCCAAGCGCCATTTATTAAAAACGGAGAAAGCAAGGGTTAAAGTTAAGTGAATACCATAGCTTAATGAAGATTGACATATCATTTAGTTTGAATGTGTACACTTTATATTACTTGCTATATGTTTCCATTGAATTATGGTGATACCTTCATTTTAACCCTTCTTTTCTACGGTTTTAGTAAATGGCGCTTGGCCCACTATGGTTCTGAACCCTTCAAATTCCACCGAAAGCACGAATAGGCCTACAAGTAACGTAACATTCATGAAAGCCACTGAGAACTCCATTCGTCCACTTCGTGTTATCTATTTCTATTTCTACGTAATCCTATTCAAATTATAATACAGTAAAACCATGATGGAAATGAAAGCCACGAACAAGAGAGAAACAGTAGCCACATATTTCTATTTCGTATTTTCGTCTATTACGACACAATCCTATTGAAATTCTACTAAAATCAACAAGCAGAAGCTAATGTATCACGTGTACATCAGGCACAACACGAAGGTGGAACCGCAATAATTTTATTTCGTGTTCTCGTGTATTGAACGCAACCTCTTCACATTCTACGAAATGCAAAACTCAGAGATAAACGTGTCACGTAAAAACGCAAAGTAGAACAGGGAGGTAGAACCCCCATATTTTCACATCGTGTTACTGTCTATTACGACACAAAGCTATTCGAATTCTATGAGATACGCGACTGAGATGTTATAATAAATGCCATAGAGGATAGGGAGGTAGAGACCCTACACTTTCATTTCGCACTCTTGTCGTTTACAATACAGTCCTGGTCAGATCTTACATGAAGTTTGACTCGAAGCTAAGGAGATTTTATTTCGCCGTTTTTTTTTCTCGATAAATTCACATGCAGTTTCGAATATAAGAACGAATCAAATCGTAACGCATATACTCCAAGAAGAACAGGCAGGTATATCACAATACATTTCTTCCTCGCATTATGTCTATTACAAAGGAACGTGTTCATGTTCTACACAATATTTATGACTAGTACACTTTTATTACGTCATACCGAAAACTCAAAAACATACCAGGTTAAAAGCATATAAAGTTCTAGCAAGACCTGTCCTCATGTATGGTAGTGAGGCCTGGACTGTCCGAAACTCAGATGTTCAACGCCTAACAACTGCGGAAATGAGATTTCTAAGGAGAACTGCCGGCTACAGCTTGCTTGACCACAAAAGGAATGAACTAATTACAAAAGAATTGAAAATTACACCTATTTATGAACATCTCAACCACTATAGACAAAAATGTCAATAGAATGGACCGTTCCAGACTCCCAAGACAAATTCTCCTCTATATACCACATGGAAGACGATCTTTGGGACGCCCCCTGAAAAGATGGACGGAGACCGTAACAGGCCATTAGGCCTAATACCTGCAAGGACGACGATGACGATGATGATGATGAAGTCATACTACTTTTGACCATAAAACGGTACGAAAGAACGTCTTTCAACCAATCATGGCTGCTTATCACACAATTTTATTGCTTCCCTAGCATTTGTTTCATTTTATCGCTTCCCTAGCATTTGTTTAATTTTATCGCTTCCCTAGCATTTGTTTAATTTTATCGCTTCCCTAGCATTTGTTTAATTTTATCGCTTCTCTAGCATTTTTTCTTTTTATCTCTACCCTAGTATTTGTTTCTTTGTTTGCCAACATTTCAAACTGCAAATTCTTTACGGTACTATAAAACACGCCGTGCGATCGTCATTTGTTTACAGCATAGACAGTCAACTGAAAAAGGCGTCTCCATTCATACGTTTTGGTGAAGCTAACGTTAGTGAAATAGAATTTCAGTAACTCAGTATTCTATTGTATTAGAGTACTTTATTTCTTCTAATCTTTATATACTTTTTTCTAATCGGTAATAGTCAAATCCCACGCGAGTTTTGATTTTCTCTAGATAAAACAAAACCTCTAGTGAGATTACTGTTGGTAAAACGTTCAAAATAGAAGAGAACGGTGAGATGAACAGTTTTATCTCCTATTCAGGTAAAATCTGAGATGCTAACGTCAGCTTAAGTGTCATCCATAATATAATGCAGAGGTAGAAACCCTGTACGTCAGTTTCATGTTGTCATCTGTTCATGACAGAGTGATATAAAAGATCGTAACCAAGTTTGACCCAAGTGTGCTGCGAAGGGAACAGGAGAGCGTAATTCCCAGTTTCATTTCACGTTTTGTAGTATGTCAGTATTCCATACAAAGCTAGACAAATTGTAGGGAGAACAGGAAGGTAGAATCCCCGTATTTTCGTTTCGTATTTTCGTCTATTACAAGCCTATTCAGATTCGAAACTAAATTTGATACAGACCTTAACGTATTAATGCCAAGCAGAAGAACAGGGAGGTAGAACCCCCATATTTTAATTTCGCGTTTATGTTTATTCCACGGCTATTCACATTCCACACAAAATTTGACTTGAGATATAACGCACAGACGCTAAGGAGAACGGGGAGGCAGAACTCTCTCCTAGTTTCATTTAAAGTTATCGTCGTTCACGACAGTCTTCCACGCAGGGCTAACGCTGTGCTCAAACCGCAGTGTACACTGTTGCAAGTATTTCAAAACTGTCCACCGAATTCTATACAATCCAGTCGTTTATTTACTCTGCAATACCGCGCTGACCCAGTTCATATCTACATACAATCTCCAATTTTAACATTAATCCCCGCGGATCAAATTCTAATCTGCTATGAGACAGGTCTGCCAACATAACAAATCCAACAGCTGTGTCGATTTTTCCGGCATTCATATCCGACAGAAACACAAATATTCCCAACAATTTCAATTTATCAACGATTCTCAGAACTGGTTTGGCAAAACTATGAACGAACGATTTATTATTATTATTATTATTATTATTATTATTATTACTTATGACTTTTAAGAAACTTGGAGGTTTATAGCCGCCCTCACATAAGCATTATTATTATTATTATTATTATTATTATTATTATTATTAATATCTGGGAGCAACAGTAACAAATATAAATGACACTCGGGAGGAAATTAAACACAGATTAAATATGGGAAATGCCTGTTATTATTCGGTTGAGAAACTTTTATCATCCAGTCTGCTGTCGAAAAATCTGAAAGTTAGAATTTATAAAACAGTTATATTACCGGTTGTTCTTTATGGTTGTGAAACTTGGACTCTCACTTTGAGAGAGGAACATAGGTTAAGGGTGTTTGAGAATAAGGTGATTAGGAAAATATTTGGTGCTAAGAGGGATGAAGTTACAGGAGAATGGAGAAAGTTACACAACACAGAACTGCACGCATTGTATTCTTCACCTGACATAATTAGGAACATTAAATCCAGACGTTTGAGATGGGCAGGACATGTAGCACGTATGGGCGAATCCAGAAATGGATATAGAGTGTTAGTTGGGAGGCCAGAGGGAAAAAGACCTTTAGGGAGGCCGAGACGTAGATGGGAAGATAATATTAAAATTGATTTAAGGGAGGTGGGATATGATGATAGAGAATGGATTAATTTTGTTCAGGATAGAGACCAATGGCGGGCTTATGTGAGGGCGGCAATGAACCTCCGGGTTCCTTAAAAGCCAGTAAGTAAGTATTATTATTATTATTATTATTATTATTATTATTATTATTATTATTATTATTACTTTTAAGAAACTCGGAGTTTTATAGCCGCCCTCACATAAACCCTATTATTATTATTATTATTATTATTATTATTATTATTATTATTATTATTATTATTATTATTATTATTATTATTACTTCTTATGACTTTTAAGAAACTCGGAGGTTTATAGCCGCCCTCACATAAGCCCTATTATTATTATTATTATTATTATTATTATTATTATTATTATTTATGACTTTTAAGAAACTCTGAGATTTATAGCCGCCCTCACATAAGCATTATTATTATTATTATTATTATTATTATTATTATTATTATTATTATTATTTCATATTGTGGGTCCCTATCACCACGGTATGGCGTATCCTCAGATTGCGGATAGAAAAGACGGCCTCCAGATATAATAATAATAATAATAATAATAATAATAATAATAATAATAATAATTATTATTATTATTATTATTATTATTATTATTATTATTATTATTATTATTTATTTATTTATTTCATCTGACAGAGCTGAGGCCAGTAGCCTTTCTCTTCCGCCCAGCCAGACTCTAATTCTAATTGAATACAATTGTTTACATAGTTATTACATTAATATCTAGACCATAAAACAACATGAAAGTAAATAATGATATGGAGAGTAGCTGCGAATATATTGAATAAGCAGTCTCGGAAAGCCGATAAGGGGTGGTCCTCCAGCTTCGGGGTTGGGCGAAGAGCTAACAACCCATCAATTAAAAAAAACTGCTTTTTTACGAAACTCCAACTTAAGACAAAAATTAAAACATCTTGGAGCAACAATAACAAATACAAGGTGAGTCATAAGTATGTTTGGAAAACGTGTGAGCGTGTTCCTGGATCAAAAATTCCATATATGAAAATTTGACGGAAAATGCTAATTTTTTGGAGCAATAGTGACTTTTGTTTTCATAAGTATCTGATCATGTTATTGTGTTATTTTTGTTTTGATTTGTACCAGCGTTTGTTTACAAACAACAAAGTGACAAGACAGTAATACACTGTTTTTGTTTTGATTGGACGCGATGGTCCACCCAAATCACCCGACCTCACTCCATTACATTTTTACCTTTGGGGTCGCTTGAAGGCTGTCGTCTATGCAACACCAGTGAATGATGCAGAGGAGCTATTGCAACGTGTTGAAAATGCATGCCAATTGATCCGTGATAACAACATGGTGTTTAAGCGAACTCGCCAGTTGTGTGTACGTAGTGCTCAGGTATGTGTAAACGATGGAGGGGTACACATTGAACACCTTTTGTAAACGTTAAATGACAAGTTTTCAAACATGTACTTGTGACAAGAAAAAAAAAAAAGAACAAAAACAAAGTATGATAATTTCTCCAATAAACATGCATTTTCCGTCAAATTTTCATATAAGGAATTGTTCTTATTTTTGATCCAGGAGCACGCTCACGCGTTTTCCAAACATACGTATGACTCACCCTGTATAAATGACACTTGTTTCACGATCAGGCATGCTAAACGTTACTCCACAGTGGTGGAATCTAGGAACTTAACAGAGTTTATTTTAAGGCAAAATATTATTGAATTTCACGTGAAAATATTTTTTCTTAAATAATTAATCCATAGATCCTACAGTAAAGATCCTACAGATCATATGGCAGAAATATACAAGCATACAAATTTTCATTAAAATATTTTAAGTACTTTCTCAGTTATGAGATAAACGGCGTCCAGCTGAAAAATTTTCATATTTATAAAAAAAAACTTTTAGGTTTTCAAAAACAATAAAATTCCTCAGTGATGTACAGATAGTGAACATTAAGCATGCCAATTTTTATTTCCAGAGGACTCATAAATTCTGGGGGGGGGGGGGGAGTTGAATTATAGCAAAATTATACTAGAAGATTTTAATATAAAAAGGAGCATCATCTGCGGACTTTTGGAGAAAGAACTAAGGAAGAGACTAGTGAAGTGCTTTGTGTGGAGTGTAGTATTGTATGGGGGCAGAAACATGGACATTACGATGAAGTGAAGAGAAGCTACTAGAAACATTTGAGCTGTGGATATGGAAAAGGATGGAGCGCGTGAAATGGATAGACAGAATAAGAAACGAAGCTGTGTTGGAAAGACTGGGTGAAGAAAGAATGATGCTGAAACTGGTCAGAGAGAAGAAAAATAATTTGTTGGGTCACTGGTTGATAAGAAACTGCTTACTGAAGGATGCACTGGAAGGAATGGCGAACGGGAGAAGAGTTCGGGACAGAAGAAGATAGAAGACATTAAGATAGCATGAGTCATATGCGGAGACTAAGGGGAAGGCAGAAAATAGGAAAGACTAGAGAATGCTGGGTTTGCAGTGAAAGAGTGCCCTTGGGCAGAACACTATGAATGAATATACTAGAAGAAGATGTACGTCCCTCTTTGAATAAAAGAATAATAGGAAATTAATAATATAATTAGTCCTATGAATTTATTATGTACAAGTGGTAACTATAATTATTAAAAACTGAAAATGTAGGCGTATAGCTAGGATATTTCACTAAGAAAGCAACAATTATATGGTTTCCTGCTAGTATTTCGTGTCTCCACGCCGTTTACTTTCACCACACCTCCATATTACCACAGTCTACTATATACAGTCACGAAGCTTGAGTTTTGAGGGTGCTAGAAACAATAGACTGTGACGGTTCTATTTTGCATTGCCTGTAATGAGGCGATATTAGCGATCCTAGTGGTGAGCAACTATCTAATGTTTGCATATTTACTACGTATTGAGCTTCGCGACTGTATATACTAGACTGTGATATTATTGTGTTAATAGCATCTGTAATTTAATTTGAACACTAAATCCATAGTTACAGTATAATTACAATACCGGTAACAGAATGTAAATGATCTACCGATAACAATAGGTACAATATATTGGCCGGTTCTGTTGCAGTTTTTAAACTTGAGGTCTGTACAGAGAGATCTGAATCATTATAGGACCTTCGCACGGGGGTAGCACGTTACTAATGAACTAAGCGCTCTCCATGGTTCTTGATTTCGGAGCCCAAAAATCAATACCTGTTCGGGGTGAGGGGGGAGATGGCTCCACTGCACCATACAGTCTGGCCAGCCAGGACTTGGTGGCCGTGTTGTTGTGTATTCCATTAATCACACAAGTTTCCTGTCCTTTCGGGGCGACTTTACCACTCACATTTATTGCCCGGACCTAATTGGCCGAGTTCGTTACAACGCTGACTCAATTACAAGCCTATTTCCTGGTCATTTAAATGGATTGGAAAACCAAGTACACTGGATTTACATAACCTGCAATTTCTTGTTTTTTAAAGACCTTTAACTTTTAATCCAGTGAACTCACGATTATTTCTGAACTTCATCGGCTGTAAAACAGCACACTACAAAGACAAAACAGCTTAGACAATGCGTGTGAGGAAAGTCGAAGATTCGAATGACAGTGTACGGTTGCTTAAATGACATTCTCTATATCCGGTTGTTTAAATCACATTTTGTATTCTTTAACTGTAAATATGATTCTCTGTTTTTTTTCCATTGTCCGTTTGACATCCTACGTCTTCCCGGTGTCAATTTCACATCCTGTATTTGTCCTCTGCCAATTTAACATCCTGTGTTTGTCCCCATCAATTTTACATCCTGAGACTTTGCCCTGTCAATTTCGCATTTTGTGATTGTCTACTGCCAATTTTACATCCTGAGTTTGTTCCCTGTTAATTTTACATCCTGAGACTTTCCCCTGTCAATTTCGCATTTTGTGATTGTCTACTGCCAATTTTACATCCTGAGTTTGTTCCCTGTTAATTTTACATCCTGAGACTTTGTCCTGTCAATTTCGCATTTTGTGACTGTCTACTGCCACTTTTACATCCTGAGTTTGTTCCCTGTTAATTTTGCATCCTGAGACTTTGCCCTGTCAATTTCGCATTTTGTGATTGTCTACTGCCAATTTTACATCCTGAGTTTGTTCCCTGTTAATTTTGCATCCTGAGACTTTGCCCTGTCAATTTCGCATTTTGTGATTGTCTACTGCCAATTTTACATCCTGAGTTTGTTCCCTGTTAATTTTACATCCTGAGACTTTCCCCTGTCAATTTTCATCCTGTGTTTGTCCTGTGTCAATTTTAAATCCTGAGTTTGTCCTGTGTCAATTTTACATTATAAGACGTTCCCCTGTCAATTTTGCATCTTGTGTATGACCTCTGTCAATTTCACATCCTGTGTTTGTCCTGTGTCAATTTTATATCCTGAGACTTTTCCCTGTCAATTCTGCATTCTGCATTTGTCTACTATCAATTTTACATCCTGAGTTTGTCCTATGTCAATTTTACATCCTGAGTTTGTCCAGTGTCAATTTTACATCCTGAGTTTGTCCTATGTCAATTTTACATCCTGAGTTTATCCTATGTCAATTTTACATCCTGAGTTTGTCCAGTGTCAATTTTACATCCTGAGTTTTTCCTGTGTCAATTTTACATCATAAGACGTTCCCCTGTCAATTTTGCTTCTTATGTATGACCTCTGTCAATTTCATATCCTGCGTTTGTCCTGTGTCAATTTTATATCCTGAGGCTTTCCCCTGTCAATTCTGCTTTCTGCGTTTGTCTACTGTGAATTTTACATCCTGAGTTTGTCCTATGTCAATTTACATCCTGAGTTTGTCCTATGTCAATTTTACATCCTGAGTTTGTCCAGGGTCAATTTTACATCCTGAGTTTTTGCTGTGTCAATTTTACATCATAAGACGTTCCCCTGTCAATTTTGCATCTTATGTATGACCTCTGTCAATTTCATATCCTGTGTTTGCCCTGTGTCAATTTTATATCCTGAGACTTTCCCCTGTCAATTCTGCATTCTGTGTTTGTCTACTGTCAATTTTACATCCTGTGTTTGTCCTGTGTCAATTTTACATCCTGTGTTTGTTCTCTGTCAATTTCACATCCTGTGTTTGTTCTCTGTCAATTTTATATTTTGTGTTTGTCCCCTGTCAATTTCACATCCTGAGTTATCTGTCGATCCCATATCCTGTGTTTGTCCTCCACCGATCTCACATCCTGTGTTTGTCCTCTACCGATTTCAGATTTTGTGTATGTCCTCTGTCGATTTCATATCCTGTGTTTGTCCTCTGTGGATTTCAGGTCCTGCGTTTATTCTCTTTCGATGTCATGTCCTGAGTTCGTTCTCTGTCAATTTCACACCCTGCGTTTGTCCTCTGTCGATTTCACATCCTGCGTTTGTCTTCTGTCGATGCCACATCCTGAGTTTGTCCTCTGTTGATGACATATCCTGCGTTTGTCCTCTGTCCATTTCACGTCTTGAGTTTGTCGTCTGTTAATTTCACATCCTCTGTTTGTCCTCTGTCCATGTCACATCCTGTTTGTCCTTTGTCAATTTTACAACCTGTGCTTGTCCTATGTCAATTTCACATACTGTGTTTGTTCTCTATCCATTTCACGTCTTGTGTTTGTCGTCTGTTAATTTCACATCCTCTGTTTGTCCTCTGTCTATGTCATATCCTGTGTTTGTCCTCTGTCAATTTTACAACCTGTGTTTATTCTCTGTAAATTTCACATACTGTGTTTGTTCTTTGTCCATTTCACGTCTAGTGTTTGTCGTCTGTTAATTTCACATCTTCCGTTTGTCCTCTGTCTATGTCACAGTCTTCGTTTGTCCTCTGTCACATCCTGTGTCAATTTTACAACCTGTGTTTGTACTCTGACCATTTCACGTCTTGTGTTTGTCGTCTGTCAATTTCACTTACTATATTTGTACTCTGTCAATTTCACATCCTGTGAACGTCCGTTATTAATAAGATATCATGCGGCTGTACGTTGTCAATTAGATTTCCCGTGTTTATCCGTTGTCAATGAAATGTTCCACTTTTGTCCTTTGTCAATGAGATGTCCTGTGTTTATCAGTTGTCAATATCTTGATTACAGTATTTTCGTTATTGATATGATGGTTTTATCCTAAGTAGAGTTTGACGTTGCTATGGCTACTGTGAAAATGTCAAATGAAACTAGTCAATCAGAAATAGAGAAACTCCATTGCCATGTGGTCACCATGACAAATGGACACAGCTTTGAGACAACATCGGACAACTACAAGACAAAAGGGAAACACTAGTTCTTATATGAGTAGAATTATCCAGTTTCCTGCCGTGAACGGAAACCAAATTCATGGAATTTGTAGCCCAAAAAATGCACCTCCTAATCAGCAGAATTTTACGATACGAGTGATAAGAATCCTTTAGTAAGCATTCTCACTCAATAAAATGCATCTACTAAAGAAAAAATCTGCGATTCAATTACAGTGATTATTTTTTTCAAAATAAATTCGAATTAAAACGTAAACCATGGCTTTGTATTTAAGATGAATGATAATTTTCTTTATATACAGTACATTAAAAATCCTTCAATCCTCAATAAGCAACACCATGGTAACAGTAGCATTAGCAAACAGCAAAAAATTGCAGTACGCATATAAAGCATCGAAAGGTTTAACCAAGCGAGAAATTCAACTGCAGGCTAAAAACCCACATGGCTGTCACATTCATATCCATGTGACGGATTTAGATATAAAACTTCCATCATGGTTCATGTTGCAGTATTTTTTTTTTTGTAGAAGGGGAGGAATGTATTTCTGTCTTCAAAACATCAGTCTGTCCGTCAGTATGAAATCGACCTATAGCAGTTACACAAAATGCATTTTCAAGATGTAATATTCCGCAATTCTCCACTAGTTCTGTTTGCCAAAAAGCTGCTAACATCATGACAATTAAGCGGCGTTGTATTCTTCACCTGACATAATTAGGAACATTAAATCCAGACGTTTGAGATGGCAGGGCATGTAGCAACGTATGGGCGAATCCAGAAATGCATATAGTGTTAGTTGGGAGGGCAGAGGGGAAAAGACCTTTGGGAAGGCCGAGACGTAGATGGGAAGATAATATTAAAATGGATTTGAGGGAGGTGAGATATGATGATAAAGACTGGATTAATCTTGCTCAGGATAGGGACCAAAGGCGGGCTTATGTGAGGGCGGCAATGAACCTCCGGTTCTTTACAAGCCAGTAAGTAAGTAAGTAAGTAAGTAAGGATATAAGTAAGTAAGCAAGTTTTAATCCTGGTTAAGTGTAAGAGAAGGCCGTACGGCCTTAACTGTCAGGTTAAATAAACCCATTATTATTATTATTATTATTATTATTATTATTATTATTATTACTATTACTATTACTATTACTATTACTATTACTATTATTATTATTATTATTATTATTATTATTATTATTTTCTTTCTTTGTTATATACCTATACCCTTTTCATACCGACTTACAACCCAATGCGATATAGGGAAGGATCTAAACTTTTGATCAATATTGGACAGGCCTCCTTGGTTGTGATAAGCATGGCACAGGGCCACCTCTGAGACGACGTAAGACGAAACATGACAAGGGACGAACACCAGTCCCGCAGACGAAGACGAGTAAAGCCGTATAAATAGGTGCATATTACGTCTACTAAAACTGTACAATACACATCCTAAGTATTGTGTCTTACTTTAATGGGATTACATTTACATATCTTTAGTATGCAACGAAAAAATGCCGGAGAGAATTTGTATCACTTCTAACGATTCTTCACCATATGGAAACGCGGAATTACTGTACCGAAACTCCATAGGTACATCGGTACATCATAGTAATATGATAAGGCGTAAGTAATCATTTTGTGAATCAAGACGGCGCCATGTTCCGTCGGACCCCGGCCACTTAGTCACTCGTAATGAGTGCACCTCTGTACTTGTGGTTGGACATCGTGTCTAATGTCACACAAACTGTGACATAGTACACGAGGGTAGGCCAACAAAAGGGGACACAGTAGGTAGAACTTAAAAATGAGAGGGATTCAATCCGCCATCGGAACTTGAAGGCGGCGTGGCTTACAAGGAGAGGACACGCTCTGTATATCACCGAATGGAATAAGATTTTGTGATATGAAAGTACAAGACGTACTGTTTAAAGTCATACCTGGTATGGGTGGCCAATGACCCCTCGTTTTGAAAATATTAGGTATTGTTTGTGACATACTTCTGTTAGGTGTCTAATAGGAAAGCATTAGACTGTGTAACGGCGTAGCTCATATGGTTGGATGCTGAGTTGTCATCCAGCCAACCTGAGTTCGAATCCTAATGCCTTCTCATTTTTTAAAGCTTGATATTACTATTATTATTATTATTATTTTATTATTATTATTATTATTATTATTATTATTATTATTATTATTATTATTATTATTTTATTCAGTTTCAGTTGTCAGCTCCTGTATTCAAAGCCATGTTGAAATATGCGTGGTATGCATCAAAATTAATAAACGAATGAGAAGTGTTTGTGAATGATATCTGTTTCGCAGTAGAAGTGTGGAAAAATGTGTGTGACTGTGGACAGCCTTCTTTCATTTGCTGTGCATGGTGCAGGAAATATGTGTGTTTTGTGTGTTTTTATAACATTTATCATAATGAATCTGGTACAAAATGAAGTGGAATAGCTGCTACAGAAACAGAACAGTCACCAGTGACACATCTTACCTGCCTACATGAGTAATATTTCATTGTTTATCCTTTACAATACAATGTTAGTTAATTATAATTTGTTTAAAACATGATGAAGCTTTCAATACATTGAGAAATATGATATACTGTATGTAAATAGATAACTGTGATCACAATATTAACCATTATTAAAAGAAAAAAAATATAGGACCAGTTAAGATTCGAACTTAGGTTGTCTGGATAACAACTCAGCATCCAACCATATGGGCTATGCTGTTACACAGTCTAATGCTTCCCTATAAAGCACCTAACGGAAGTATGTCACAAACAATAGCCAATATTTTCAAAACGAGGGGTCATTGGACACCCATACCAGGTATGACTTTAAACAGTACGTCTTGTACTTTCATCTCACACAATCTTATTCCATTCGGTGAAATATAGAGCGTCTCCTCTTCTTGTTAGTGGATAAAGCGCCAGCACGTAAAGCTGGAAACCCGGGTTCGATTCCCGGTGCCAGAGAAAATTTTTCTCCGTTCTACCGATTCTTCGCCATATGGAAACCCAGAATTACTACCCTGAAACTCCATATGTGCTTCGGAGCATCTTAGTAATAAGAAGAAAATAGAAATTTATCTCCGTATTGAGTGCACATTAGATGATTTCAGTTATTTATGTCCTATGAAGGATAGTTCAAGAACATTCTACAACCAGGAATGTCACTGGTTAACATGGTAACTGAACAGTTGCAAACGTGTCAAGCATATGATCCGATTATGTTGGTCTTTTATTAGTATTCTGTTATCCCGTTCAAATAAACGCCGTGTCGAACCATGCACAGATAGAAGTACAGTAAAAGTTTTTTTGACGACAAACATGCAGTAACCTCGAAACGCAAGACCACGATAACAAGAGTCACGCGTCATACTGTCACGCAAATTTCCCCTTGAAGAAAATATTTCCCTGCATGAAATGCAGTAGCGAGTTACTTGCAGGCCGTGGTCAACAATTTTCGGTCGCGGATCTTTACCGCTTCTTGCGTCACTTTATCTTATGCACGAAAACTTCAAAAAAATTGTAGGAATTTTAATGAACTAGCCAATTTCTTTTATTTTTGTAAAATAAATATTGAATTAAAGTGGGCTAAAGCAAGGAGATGCACTATCACCTTTACTTTTTAACTTTGCTCTAGAGTATGCCATTAGGAAAGTCCAGGATAACAGAGAAGGTTTGGAATTGAACGGGTTACATCAGCTGCTTGTCTATGCGGATGATGTGAATATGTTAGGAGAAAATCCACAAACGATTAGGGAAAACACGGGAATTTTACTGGAAGCAAGTAAAGAGATAGGTTTGGAAGTAAATCCCGAAAAGACAAAGTATATGATTATGTCTCGTGACGGGAATATTGTACGAAATGGAAATATAAAAATTGGAAATTTATCTTTTGAAGAGGTGGAGAAGTTCAAATATCTTGGTGCAACAGTAACACATATAAATGATAGTCGGGAGGAAATTAAACACAGAATAAATATGGGAAATGCGTGTTATTATTCGGTTGAGAAACTTTTATCATCCACTCTGCTGTCAAAAAATTTGAAAGTTAGAATTTATAAAACAGTTATATTACCGGTTGTTCTTTATGGTTGTGAAACTTGGACTCTCACTTTGAGAGAGGAACATTGGTTAAGGGTGTTTGAGAATAAGGTGCTTAGGAAAATATTTGGGGCTACGAGGGATGAAGTTACAGGAGAATGGAGAAAGTTACACAACACAGAACTGCACGCATTGTATTCTTCACCTGACATAATTAGGAACATTAAATCCAGACTTTTGAGATGGGCAGGGCATGTCGCACGTATGGGCGAATCCAGAAATGCATATAGAGTCTTAGTTTGGAGGCCGGAGGGAAAAAGACCTTTAAGGAGACCGAGACGTAGGTGGGAGGATAATATTAAAATGGATTTGAGGGAGGAGGGATATGATGATAGAGAATGGATTAATCTTGCTCAGGATTGGGACTAATGGCGGGCTTATGTGAGGGCGGCAATGAACCTCCTGGTTCCTTAAAAGCCAGTAAGTAAGCATGTAAAATAAATAATTATATTCCATGTGCATAATCCCCAGATCAACACCAATTAAATATACATTTTTACTTATTTATGCTGTAACCATCATTTCCGGAGGAATTTACTCTTAGTGAGTGTACACAGAACTGTAACAATAATTCAGAAGAAATCGCTGTATAGGCCTATAGATGTTATGCCAAAAGCCACTTTAGAAACGTTTATGTGCTTTTTATTTTTATATAAAAGTTATTAGGGACTTTTACGTGTTTCTGAAAAATTTGTATTACATCTGGCATCATTGTAGACTTAATACTTTCAGTTTATATTACAACTAGAAAAGAAATAAAGGGACTAGGTTCCATTCCTAAAATAAATCTTAAAAGATCAAATTTTATTGAACGGAAATTTAAAAAATTTAAATAGAAATATATACGTACTCCATGGTTATCATATGCACACGAATAAATTAATTCGTAAATAGGGAATACGAACAAATTTCGCCCTATTTTTTCAGAATAAACTACTGTACACATAGAGACGAACGTTATACTAAATAAATATATTTTGAATATCAGGGTTACTAAAACGTATAATTCTGTGAAAATTTCGAAATGAATTTTCCCTTTTTCCTTCACATAATAATAAAGCAAAATGGAGACGAAAGTTCTATTCTTAAAGATTTCCCACAATAAAATTGTAAACGACACAGATTTCTGCCTAGTGTTTGGCTTTCCCCTACGTCACTCATTACTAGACTGCGGGAAGTTTATGTACTAAAAAAAATCGGAAAATATGCCTGTATTTTACACATTTAAAATTTCTTAGTATGTACTAATAATGAATCATATGCAGTACCGGTAAAAATTAGTATATGACCGAAGTAATTTTTGAATTTCCGCTTTATTCTGAGTAAATATAAAATATTTGTTTAATATTTATTTAAAATCTCGACAATTAACAAATAGTCAAATTTTACTCTATAAGGCTGTTAACGGTATATTGAATAACTGTGATTTTCTTAAATTCCTTCAGTTCAATGTAAAAAGAACAGAATTACGTCATAGGCAACCTTTTGTTATTCCAATTCCTAGAACTGTTTTCTTCAAGAACTTTTCGTTGTTTGTTATGTGTAATACTTACAACTCTCTGTCTTTAAACTGTGATTCTCAATTAGATTTCAGTTTAACAGTTGAAAAATTTCATACAATATTAAAAAGAATTGTATTTCCTTAGATATTTAAATTATGAAGAAGTGTATTATAATGTTTTTACTCTAGTTTTTAAATAATTTTGCATCATTATATTGACATTTGGCTCTATATTAACTGCAATATTATATTCTAGCATCTATTACTGGTATGTATTTTCTTTCTTTCGTGTTGTTTGTTTTGTTTTTTCTTATTATGTATTTTGTATATGTATCCCCGTAAGCTACCTATAATTGGAAGCTTGCTTCTGTTGGTGGTGGATATAAAATAAAATAAAAAAGATGTAATAATGGTAATATTGAAATTATAACATCAGGCAATATTAATGGTAATAATATAATTTACAAGTAAAGCACACAGAAATAGTAGAAACGATTACATAAACCACTGAAAATACCTTCGAAAAACGACGCCAGAAAACATATCGACTTAGACTTAAAAAAAAAGTCAGATTATAAGTCAATGGAAGGAAAATATTGTACAGAATTATGTCTTCTAAGTTAAAAATTCACTTGTTTCTCACTCAGTTTACAATACGCCCCTTCAGCACTACTAGAAAAACATGTAACCCTCTCTTCGGTTTTCCATTTCGATAGTAAATTCTTCCTACTTGATTCTTCTTTTGGAATTTCAAAGTTTTCTTCACAAAAGACTTCTTAACACGTTTTAATACAGAATGAAACAGAAATAATACTTACTTACAACTTACTTACAAATACCTTTTAAGAAACCCGGAGGTTCATTGCCGCCTTCACATAAGCCATACCAACACATAAGACATCATCGTATTCATCATCATACACAATCTCGCTCTCGCGCTTGTGGAATACTCTACCCAGTGACATCAGAGACTGTCGGAATTTAGTAGCGTTCAAAAGCAAACTTATTAAGCATTTTCTTACTGCATAGAGTAGGTTTACTTTTTACTTATTCAATAATTTTTTTGTCTCTCTCTTCGTAACTTTTACAATAAACTGTCTAGCTATTATTAATCAGTTAATCTTTCAGTACTTTGATTGTTATTGTATTTGTAAATTTAATATTAATTGTAATTATAATTGTAATTGTATTCTTAATATTGTAGTTGTAATCCCTTGGTAGAGGGGAAGAGAAGGCCTGATGGCCGTATCTCTACCAGCTTAAATAAATAAATAAAAATAAGCCTTTCATGGGACCCAATCCTGAGCAAGATTAATCCAGTCTCTACCATCATATCCCACCTCCCTCAAATCCATTTTAATATTATCTTCCCATCTCGGCCCTCCCAAAGATAATGTTATGATGTCATAATAGAAGTCATAACGTTGTTATTGTCATGGTAATATTTTGCGGTATTGGTACAATATTGTAGCTTATTATGCACGATTATGGCTAAGAATAAAGACTGTTTATAAAGTTTGTGTACAAAAAAAACTTTAAACAATTTCAGTGCGGAATATTTCACTTGGGTAAAGTGTTCAGGCTTTTGGGGCACCGTGTACTTCCTCCTCTTTAAGCCTCAAATATTGATGATAAAAATTCCCACCCACACCTCCACATAGTCCCCGCCCCTGGGGGCAAGTCTATTACTTCATGTACACAATTATTTTCCGGGGTACACGGCGAGCAAATCACTTTACAGACAATGTGATTATGTGACGGACAGACCGGCTTCATAGTTACTGCGATCTATTGGCTATTACAACCGCAACCAGGCTTGCCAACTTTGCTCTTTTGTTCCCTACTACAATTATTAAACTAGCGGTAAGCGTGCAACTATGTCAAATTTTTAGAGTTGGCGAAGCAGATACAAAGGGCCGTATTCAGGAACGTCACTTCAAGTTCACTTTCACTTATATCGGACTTTATTTAGTAGGCCTAAGCAGGAAACGCAGAATTTGAACCCGGGACCGCTAGTTTCAAGCCACACATGCTAACTGCAACACCACAGCGGTGAACTTCTTTACGTTATTAGTTAATTTAAATTATTATTATTATTATTATTATTATTATTATTATTATTATTATTATTATTATTATTATTATTATTATTATTATTACTGTTTGGAGATTTATGTTTTCAAAAAAATTCAAATATCTTGGAGCAACAGTAACAAATAGAAATGACACTCGGGAGGAAATTAAACGCAGAATAAATATGGAAAATGCCTGTTATTATTCGGTTGAAAAGCTTTCGTCATCTACTCTGCCGTCAAAAAATCTGAAAGTTAGAATTTATAAAACAGTTATATTATCGGTTGTACTGTATGGCTGTAAAACTTAAACTCTCACTTTGAGAGAGGAACATAGGTTAAGAGTGTTTGAGAACAAGGTGCTTAGGAAAATATTTGGGGCTAAGAGGGGTGAAGTTACAGGAGAATGGAGGAAGTTACACAACACAGAACTGCGCGCATATTCTTCACCTGACATAATTAGGAACATTAAATCCAGACGTTTGAGATGGGCAGGGCATGTAGCACGTATGGGCGAATCCAGAAATGCATAGAGAGTGTTAGTTGGGAGGCCGGAGGGAAAAAGATCTTTGGGGAGACCGAGACGTAGATGGGAAGATAATATTAAAATGGATTTGAGGGAGGTGGGATATGATGGTAGAGACTGGATTAATCTTGCTCAGGATAGGGACCAATGGCGGGCTTATGTGATGGCGGCAATGAACCTCCGGGTTCCTTAAAAGCCAGTAAGTAAGTAAGTATGCCTCTATACTTTTAACATTAATGTAACTCTTTATGTACAGATCAACATAATTGTTTTAAGATTTCTACACAATTTTGAAAATACTCGTGAAAAAACTATTCGCAGTGTTTTTGGAACACAAATCAAAGCCCGCGTATTACGGTATGTTGTTATTGGATGCAGATCATAAATGCAAAGAAGTTTATCTGTAATAACATAATCGTGGTGGAACAGCCCACGAAGGAACAAGGCCAACCAGGAGGCTGCTGGTATCACGTCAGAGGTGACGATCACCTATCCAGTATGGAGGTGAAGTGAGGTGAGAACGATATCCCCCAGCCGTTACAACTGGTTTTCGAAACCAGATTTAATAAAATATAAATTTATAAAATAGGAATATATTTTATCTACGAACAACATGGATGACAATAAAAGAAACAAAGTCCTGCAGTGATTGCGTGGTCTAAACCATGAGCCTCTCAGGCAGAGGGTCCAGGTTCAGATCCCGGTCATGCCTGGTAAAGAAAACGGTATTAAAGGAACAGAATAAAGACAGTTACGAAGGCATGGATACGTGATATGAATGTAGGGTAACAGATTGGAAAGAAAATTTCTGCAATGGAGCTTAGCAGGATGAAGGAAGAAATGAGAAACAGAAGGCTAATCGAAACAGTGATATCATCATAGTGAAATGAAATTTGGAACGCAATTTCATGGCATTCGTAGGAAAACTCCTATTATATAAAAAAATTGTAATAAAAGATGAAATGATCGGACAGGATCAATGTTTTAAATGTTGTGATACAAGCTATAAATATGATTAATATATACATAATAAATCGCTGAAGTTTCAGAACATGTGTGGAACGGTAAGGAGAGTGTTGAAAATAGCTAGGAAAGAAACACGATTTAAATTCTATAAGATTATGGCAATCCCAACATTGCTCTATGGTAGTAAATTCTGAGTACTAACACAGAAAAATTGGCATGTAGAGGAATTCCTGCGGGACAAAATTCCGGCATAACGGCGACGCTGATATAACCTCGGCAGTTGCAAGAGTCGTTAAATAAACCATAATTTTAATCAACTAAAACAAAAAAGGACTAAAACCACATCCAAGCCACACAAATAGGATGGACTGGAGAAAGCTGGGTTTGCAGTGAAAGACCTGTCCTTGAGCAGAACACTATGAAATTATTATTATTATTATTATTATTACTATTATTATTAATATTACTATTATTATTATTATTATTATTACTATTACTATTATTATTATTATTATTATTATTATTATTATTATTATTATTATTATTATTATTATTATTATTAAGGTCTATAACCTATTATTTTTCTACTCCTGAGTCACTGTTAATTCTATACTTTACTTTGGTTCGCTCTAAACTTGAATATGCATCTGTAGCCTGGAATTCCATTACTTCAACAGATTCGGTTAAATTGGAAAATATTCAAAGAAAATTTATGTCCTTATGTGCTTTTCGATATGTACCCAATTCCACTGACTTTAACTATGAGATTACCTGTAAATATTTTAACTGTTGTAGCCTTTATGCTAGACGTCTAAATCTTGATTATCAATTTTTTTTGCAAAGTTATCAAGGGTGATATTGATTGTGAATCTATCATAAACAATATCAGCCTTCGTATCCCTACAAAAGGTTTAAGATTTCAAAAAAAAATGTATAACCGAAATTCAAAATCACTTTCTCCAGTCTGTAGATGCATAAAATATGCCAATTTGCATGGGCACAATTTAGATCCTTTTGAGGTTTAGTTTCGTTTTGATTATTAGTTTTTACTGTTTGTACTCAATTTTATTTATGTATGTTTTTGTTATTTAAGATATTATTTATTTTTGTTTTGCACCTTTGTATCTTCTATTTGTGTATTGTGCTGAACTATAATTGGCCTCTGGCTGTTGTTCAGCACACAAATATTAATAAATAAATAATAAATAAATAATAAATTATTATTATTACTATTATTATTACTATTATTATTATTACTATTATTATTACTATTTATTATTATTACTATTATTACTATTATTATTATTACTACTATTATTATTACTACTATTATTATTACTATTATTATTATTATTATTATTATTATTATTATTATTATTATTATTATTTCATTAGACATTTCGAATTCAATATCATACCGAATGGAGTGAAATTGCCAAGTCTTTAGATTGGTAATGGGGGATATACCATGAAGGGTTGCTACATGCGCCCATGCATCTCGGTGGCACCTGAAAGCATACCTTTACTATCGTAGAAAAACATGATTCACTGAATTGCAAAGAACAAGGCCAGATCATGTGCTAATAGGAAAACACGAAATCTGTCTCAATAGCTTTGACAATTCGAATTTCCCATGAAAATGTCGTTTTAATATTGTATAACAATTTTAGTACACGTAGTATTAGCTTGCTTAAATTTACCTTAAATTTATTACACACAGTTCTGATTTTATTTCACAGAATACTGTATCAGAATACACTCACTAAACGCGAAGATATCCTACAAAATCGATACACCAGTGTCAGGGCTGGTGGTGTCGGTGGTATTTTTTATGACTTAACGACGCTGTATCAACTGCGAGGTTATTTAGCATCGCTGGAATTGGTGGTAGCGAGGTAGTATTTGATGAGATGACGCCGAGGATTCGACATTCGCCTTCCGGTTAGGAAAACCTCGGAAAAAACCCAACCAGATAATCAGCCCAAGCGGGAATCGAATCCAAGCCCGAGCGAAGCTCCGGATCAGAAGACAAGAGCGCCCGCTTACTGAACTATGGCACTGGCTTAATAATAATAATAATAATAATAATAATAATAATAATAATAATAATAATAATAATTCAATGATTTAGAGCTAAAACTTTCGCCATATTCAGCGTGATGCAAAAATTTTTGGGTATTTACACCGTTTCTCAAATGTAAAGACGTCCAGCGTTCCGAGATATTTTCCAAGGTGGATCCAACAGACAGCACCTTTCCTCATATAGCTTATATATAGCTAGCTCCGAAACGTTGGGTGTCTTTACATCTATGACAGAGAGTGCTAGTACCCAAAAATTTCGCCCCAATATCTACTCACCCTTTATAAAGATATAGTATTATTTTTTCAAATGCATGACTGAAAATTTGGTTTAAGAAAACAATAATAAAAAAGAACTGAGGGTACAAAAAATGACAATCTTCTAGGACTTGTAATAGGCCACATGTTGATGAATGGAAAGAAGAATAGAGAGATTCAAGGGTACAATTAAAATTACGTAACGTTAGCCTATGCAAATAGAGAGATGCACAGCAATAAATTAAAAAAAAAAAAGACGTCCAAAGTATGCTCGTAACAATATTTCTAATAACATATTATTATTATTATTATTATTATTATTATTATTATTATTATTATTATAAACACCCTGAAAACATTTTTAGAAGACGAAGAATGATAATATTATAAGCGATTTCTTTTGATTGGGCTGGGGTTGGAATACACGCCGAAATATCATTATAGATGCTGGAAAAAATCTAACAAATGAGATCAAACCAAATAAAGGATTGAGACTAAGGTGTAGTCTATCACCTACTCTATTTAATATATATCTCGACGAAGTCATTACAAGATGGAACATTTTAATAGATCCTGGTATACTTTTAATAAAAGAACCATGAATAGTCTTCTATTTGCGGATGATATGAAAATAAGACATCATTCAGAAAATAAATTACAAAAATCAATATGTATCTTAAATAATATTTGTAAAGAAAACGACTTAATTTCGATAAGACAAAAATAATGGCATTCTGTGGTAAATACACTGTGAGACCAAAGATCATGATAGAAAATAAAATTTTGGAACAAGTAACAGAATTCAAATACTTACAGCTATAAATACGAAAATGATATCCAAATGAAAATACATTAATTCCAGAGAATATGTGGTACAATTAATAGAACACTCCAACAAAAAACACGAAGAGATACAAAAATACAATTTCATAAAGTTACGGCCGCTCCTGTTCTTCTGTATGGGTCTGAAACTTGGATTCCTACTCACAAAGATGTTAGCAAAATTCAAGATGCTGAAATTAAATTTCTACAAGTCAAAAGTTGCACAAGGATGGACAAACTATATGATGAAGATATCAGGAAAGAATTGGACATATATTCTATAAATGATAAAATGTTGGACTACAGACATAAATGGAGACAACACGTATTACGAATGGATGAAAATAGGATCCCGAAAATGGCAATGAACTACAAACCACGCGGAAGAAGTGACCAGGATCGACCTCGCAAGAGATGGAGTGATCTTTGAGGCCGGAAATGGAAATGCCTATACCGTGAAGTGATGATGATGATGACCTAATTATTATTATTATTATTATTATTATTATTATTATTATTACTACTATTATCATTATTCACTATATAAAATATAAAAATGAGAATTTTAAGCATAAATTAAATATATAGTTAATATAAAAATATATCATACTTTAACTCAGTAAAAATATTTATAAGTTCAGGAACAAGTTTGGTTAAAAATTCATAATACATAATATATGAAACTGTCGTATTTGGATTAATAAACTGTAAAACTTAGTTTTAACCTTTGCAAATGTTAAACATTTAATCACTAAAGAGTTAATTTAATTTATTGACTAAATTTATAGGCCCAAATATTGCATTATTTTCAAGAGAATCTCAAATTGTTTCATTGCTTGAAACACACTTCTGCAGTGGTGTATTTCTAAACAAAAAAGTGGCTCTTGAATTTTAGTAATACCAGTAGTATTTATCTTTGTCATCATCATCATCATCATCATCATCATCATCATCATCATCTCCATTTCCGCAGGAATACTTATGTAATGTCAGGCGAAAGTATATGGGTTAGAATCTAGATATAGAGGTTGTTAAGCCTGCAGGGTAGATCTTACTATGAAATTGTTCAAATGTGAATAAAACATGATTTCTTATAACTGCTAAGTTTGACGGTAATATGAAAAATATAAAAATGCTATGGCGCCGTCCCTCCTCGAAAAATAGTAGCACTGAAATGCAACCCCTGTACTTCTGACGCTAATAGTTTAGGACTTAACATGAGTTACAAAACTGTATAATATTACATTGTAGCAGCAAACATTTAAATATATTTCCTCTTCACAAATATTTAATTAAAAAAGACTACCCTGGTATGGGTGGAAAGAATCTTTATAAATACATCACTGTTAAGCAAGTAATAATAATAATAATAATAATAATAATAATAATAATAATAATAATAATAATCAATATTAATAGATATATTTTCCTGCAAACAATACACATATTAAGACAGACACTACAAAATTTTGCAGTATCTTGAAAAAAAGAGTCCTGTATAATCAATAAAACCTCAGACGAAAATAATAATAATAATAATAATAATAATAATAATAATGATAATAATAATAATAATAATAATGATAATAATAATAATAATAATAATAATAATAATATTTGTTATTGCCCATAATTATTATTTTAAAACACATTCAACTCCAGTTTAGTCTAAATAGCAGTTAACATTAATAAATTTATTTTTAAAATGTTTCAAAAGCAAATAATAATAATAATAATAATAATAATAATAATAATAACAATAACAAAGGGAAGCTGTGCTGTTGTAACAGGCATGAAATACGATTGCAGTAGAGAAAACCAAACATTTGATTTAATGAATAGCACATATTTGCTTAGCCTATCAAATACATAACAAACTATTTACATTCGTTACCATAGTTACCTAAAATTCCAGCGACCAAGAGCGCAATGCTCAACAGTTTCTCGCTAAATCACTAACACAGAAATACCCCGTTCGGCATGTTGAACATCAAAAGGTCACGCATCCCCACGTAGCATGTGTAATACACGCCCCCTAAAGCAATAAGCGACAATTAATTTGCTTCTGCATACGGGGTGAAAAACTCGTCTTATTGAAAAATCGTAAAACTGTCGAAGTTTTAGCCTAGACTTGCTCGCAATATCTGATACACTAATTTAATCAACTATCACGTGTCATATGAAAACTGTCGTAATAGATACGAAATTGGACCCTACCTCGCGACTGTTTTTCTAGCTACTGACACATGGAATAAACCGAAGGCTCAGCACCATTTTAATTCATCAACTCCCATGCTCAATGGCTGCCTCCCACCAACAGCATGCCTCACGCTACCTGGATTGTACGCTCACATCACTGTTTCATAAATATTGACTCACTTCTCCCGGCTTTCTCGGAACCGGTTTATCGATCACACAATACGAATTAATTAGCAAGCAGTTGAGGTAATACAATTTAGCTCAATTATACTACAGAATGCATATTCGAGCCCCGATTATAATTTTGCGTTACTACACAAAACCGGAGTTAAACCAACACACACAAAAGAGGATAGAGAGGTGCCCCTCCCCCTTTCATAATGCGACTGCTGTACGGTAGAAACCAGCACCGCACAGACTAGTTCAGAGCTATCGAATCGAAACCCTCTCTCGATTCTCGATGCTGGAAACAATTCTGTAGTGTAACCTAACCTCAAACACTCGACCCTTTTTGTATGCGGCCTCGTGTTTAATAGGTAAAACAAACAGAAGTAATATATGTGAATACCCAATAACGAATTAAAAAATAATACGTATCGAATATATAAAATACACGAATAATATATTTCAACTAAATAAAAATATATTAAATACATACATAGGTGCAAGTATAGTTAGAAAAAACATTAAAACCTACCGGTAAAATCTTACACAAACAAATTTTAGCCTCATTTAATTCATCAGTAAATGAATACATCCTTTCCACATATTAAATTTAGATATGTGACTATAATTTGTTTTGTAAGTCGCTATGGATACGAGAAAGATCTTACTATTAGTTTTTTCATAAAGACGAAAATAATTGACCGTTTTTTCTTTTAACTAGATAACGAGAAAACAAAAAGATATAGCGATTAAACTAAAAATATATTAACATAATAACTGAATAATTTGTAGTAATTATAGTATAAATTATGATTTAGCAAACAAATAAACATACAGTCTGAAGTATAAAAAGCACATAACGCAAATTGAAGTCATCATTCTCTTTTTACGAGTTTAAATGGAGCGACAGGATTTTTTTTTAATACCTGTACCATTATATCACTGCACTATTGGGTTTGCAATCACACATCCACCCTGGAAAAAAATAACACGTAAACACAATACAAAATCAATATTCATGTATAAAACAACCATTAAGAGCTAAATAATTCACAAGTTGAGCTCGCACAATTGCTTTTGAAAGAAAAATGAAAAATAGTTGAGTCAATTTCTCCGTACAGCTGTGGCAGGTGCCAATAGTCATATAACAATGGCCAATGCTCATAAGAGCAGAAAGGGGATGGGTGCAAAATATTAACTCCCATCAATCAAACTCAATAATTATCTGTCACTGTTATCGGATCACTTGGAACACTGCAGCCCCTATATTATAAACCCCCGTAAAAATAATAAAAGAGGGGGTTGAAATATAAGTAAACTTATTTTCGTATCAATCAAAGTCAACAATACAAAGCCAACACTGGAGCCCTACTCTGCAGATAAACAGTCGTGGGTTCAAAACCAAGTCTTGAGCGCACTATCACACAAGTAAACACAGAACTGGTGGCCCGATTTTCGTTGAATCCTGTGCAAAATCACAGATCGGAAGGCTGGAAGCAGGAGCACAGCATCACGAGATAGTGAGTGTGACGTCACATGGGCCCCTGCAAGAGGATATAATCGATATACTTCAACCCTGGAGCTGCACACCCCACGAGTTGGGGGTCGAAAAAGCGCACACGTTCCTAATTTTCGCAATATTTACACAAAAAATGCCTCCAAAGCAAAGAAAAGTCTAGAGCGTAACAAAATGAACATAACGTCCATTAAAACGGCTTCCATCTCACGATATCTGAGGTTCGCACCCCGCCTACGATATGCAACTACGGGAATATCTTAACAGGGGCGAAAGGGCGTAACAAAAGTCTCGAAAAAAAAAAAGTAAAAAAGAAGCTACAATGTCTCTGACGCCAAATATTTAGAATAAAAATAACCAGTTTTGGCTCAAATTAGCAATAAATACCCTAAACATTTCTGTCGCATGTCTAAACCCCGCACCCTGAAACTCCTCAAACTTGCAACCCCAGGTCAATGACCTCAGAATTACAACCCTGCAGCCATATTTACTTTTAACCATCCCCTCTTCACCTCTTATCACCGCCCTTTTCAACGGCCAAGGCCAGACTGAATGTAGACAGGGTCACACCCACAAACAATCTTTTCAAGAGCACGTACTTTCTTGTACCTGTCAGGTCTGTCTGTCAAAATAAAGTGACGATGTGTGTACGCACCTAACAAAATCTGTTTCCTAGAAGACAATAAATTAAATTGTGTTGCCACCTACCGATTAGAAAATATTAATTTTATATCGGCCAATAAAGCGTACACAAATAAAGTACGTTGCCAACCAAAATATGCTTTTAATTGACAAACTATAATAAAAAAATCTTTTATGAAGTTTTGTTATTGAAATTATTTATTTATTTATTTATTTATTTATTTATTTATTTATTTAGTTATTTATTTATTTATGTATGTATTTATTTATTTATTCATTCATTCCTCTACAACAGAGTGAAGCCCCAATTACAATAGACTGTACAAAATTATAGTTATATATATATACCATAAAAATGAAAAAAAGTGAAAAAATAATAAGTACATTATGAATACATACACATAAATGAATCAGATATTCGCAAAATCGCGAAAAGAAATAATAACTTGAAAAAAAAAACAGTAATTAGCAGGCTCTTAACTTTTTTTTAAACCATGTTTTCTACTATTTTTACTCAAGAATTATTAGCGAATTTTTCGGAAGCTGCCATCATCCATGATTTTTTTCCTTGTACTCGCGAATTTACACGACACTTTTGTAATTTTAATTTCATGTCTTATTTATTATCTGACATTACGACGAAATGAAGAGAAAGGAATAGAAGCTTTTGAAATGTGGCTGCGGAGAAGAATGGAGCGTGTGAATTGGACAGACAGAATAAGAAATGAAGTTGTATTGGAAAGAGTGGGTAAGGAAAGAATGATGCTGAAACTGATCAGAAAGAGAAAAAGAAATTGGTTGGGTCACTGGCTGAGAAGAAATTGCCTACTGGAAGGGATGGTGAACGGGGGAAGAGTTAGGGGTAGAAGAAGATATCAGATGACAGACGACATTAAGATATGTGGATCATATGAGGAGACTAAAAACAGTAAACAGAACGCTGCCAATAACAATCTGTTTACGGATTATTACAATCTGAAGAAGACAGTAGGTTATACTTTCAAGCAATAATTCAATTTCACTATAACCGATATAAATATGCAGGGTAAACCGTAAATACTCTCATTAATTTCAGGGGATTATTCTTTGAGATATTTCAAACAAAAAAGCTTAAAACAAATTTGCTCATTTTTGCTTCCTTTCCGAAATAAAAATTGTTTTATATGAAATATTTCATACCGTATTTTGGGGGAACCGTTGATTTCATCCCCAATATGCTCAGTCAATTTAAGGAGCTTTGTATTATGATAATTGAAGGGTTCAGAACCATAGTGGGCCAAGTGCCATTTACTCAAACCGCAGAAAATAAGAGTTAAAATGAAGTTATGACCATAATTCAATGGAAACGTATAGCAAGTAATATAAAGTATACACATTAAAACTAAATGATATGTCAGTCTTCATTAAAATATGGTATTCACTTAACTTTAACCCTTGCTTTCTCCGTTTTTAATAAATGACCTTGGCCCACTATGGCTCTGAACCCTTCAATTAATGACTGAAAGAATTTTAATTTTGTCCTTTAAATGTGCAGAAATTTGATCCAAACAAATGTAACTTTTCGTTCTCCAAATGAATTCTACAATTTTACATTTTTACTGATCAAATTTCTGCTTATTTAAAGGACAAAACTAAAATTATTTAAATCATTTATTATCATAATACACTGGAAATTAAATCAATACCTTTCCTAAAACATGCTACGAAATGTTTCATATATAACAATTTTATCTCGAAAAGGAATCAAAAACAAGCAAAATTTTATTAAACATTTTTGTTTCAAATATCTCAAAGAATAACCCCCTGAAATTAATGACATTACGACTCACTCTATGAACAACCGCTGTACTATATTGCGAAACTCCTAGAGACTGGAAATTTGGAGTTTTAACAATGGTTGCCACGTAGCGCCATATTCAACGAACAGTACAAGAAATATAAACAGAATGCAGTAAACGACTGAGAACTCACAAAAAATCTGCATTCTCAGCAGTGTCTTGTGTAGTGCGCCATATCTTCTGTCAGAAACAGTCAAAACTCAACATTATCTACAGATCCCTCAAAAAGATTTTGTTCCAACTCTTCAAAGCAAGGAGTATGCATGGATGAGGCGTACTTTCAAAAAGGTGGTGCAAGACCGCATACAGAAAATGCAGTCATTGATTTCCTGGGTGAGCATTTCCACGGCAGAGTAATTCCTACTCGGTATCACAAATAACTTCATTGTCTTGGATTGTCTTGGCCTCCCTCTTCACCGGACTTAAATCCTTGTAATTTTCATTGATGTGCATTTTTGAAGGACCAAGTCTACCAGAATGACCCTCACACAAATGAGGAATTTTAAGTCAACACTCAAACTATTGCACATGGAACTCGTGATGAAACTTTTAAAGAAATAGTGAGTAGTTTTCATCAAAGACTGAATATGTTGGTGGCTGCTGGAGGACTTCATACTGAAAATCTTTTACATAGCATCAAATTTCCAGCTTTCAGGCACACTTTAATACCAAAACCACCTATATATCTAATGTAACATGTGAAATATGATAACTCAAAAGTGATGCATCTTTTTTTGAAGGCCCTGTAGAACTTATCAGCGGATGAGGAAGGAAGTGAAAAAAAGGATGGAAAAAAAATGAATGAAAATGGGTAAAATTGAAATGGACAAAACGAGAGAAGTTAGGGGAGGACGAAGAGGTGGACAGTTAGAAAAGAGGGCCTGGAAAAAAGAATGAAGAAAACATGTAAAATGGGAGGGGAAGGAAAGAAACAGATTAGAAGGGAGTGATAGGATGGCTAAATGAGAAGCATGCGAGGGAAGAGAGATGGCTATATAAGTGGAGGGTGTAGATCAGTTTTACTCAACATTCCTTTTAAACCTCAAAGCATATTCCGATATAACAAGATGACGAGGCGATATTCACTAATAGTAGAAATATTATGGAAGGGGTGACCGAAGTACAGCACTCGCAAAAGCCCTATCCCATGGCTGCTTTATCGACCAAAATCTAAACAATATTCCAACTGTAGTTCCTCTGTTAACAAACAGCTGAGGGAGCTGTGACTGGGCCAATGAAACAGCAGAATGCGTGGGTATGTGGGTGAGCGTGTGGGTGGCTGAATATACTGTACGGTAGCTGTTCCCTGAATTTCCCTACTGCTGACTTATTGATGTTTATAGTCTTCGTATGTAGTAAGGTTTACAACCAGTGGCGGTTTTGTAGCTTGCGAAGTCTTGGGTGAAAGTAATGTAAAAGAATTATTGTTTTGATGTAATGAAATCACTGTAGTTCATTTTGTTTGAAATTTATGTATATGCATTACCCATAAACCCAATAGGCCTATTTTTATAACTGTTCTGTGAAAGGAATGAATGAATGAATTAATTAATGACAGGAGAAATTGAAAATTAATTAATTAATGACAGGAGAAATTGAAAATTAATTAATGACAGGAGAAACACGAAAATTAATTAATGGCAGGAGAAACATGAAAATTAATTCATTCATTAATGGCAGGAGAAACATGAAAATTAATTTATTCATTAATGGTAGAAGAAACATTGAAAATTAATTAATTCATTAATGGCAGGAGAAACATGAAAATTAATTTATTCATTAATGGCAGGAGAAACATAAAAATTAATTAATTCATTAATGGCAGGAGAAACATGGCAAATTAATTTATTCATTAATGGCAGAAGAAACATTGAAAATGAATTAATTCATTAATGGCAGGATAAACATGAAAATTAATTAATGGCAGGAGAAACATGAAAATTAATTAATTCATTAATGGCAGGAGAAATATTAAAATTAATTAATGGCAGGAGAAACCTGAAAATTAATTCATTCATTAATGACAGGAGAAACATGAAAATTAATTTATTCATTAATGGCAGAAGAAACATGAAAATTAATTAATGGCAGGAGAAACATGAAAATTAATTTATTCATTAATGGCAGAAGAAACATTGAAAATGAATTAATTCATTAATGGCAGGAGAAACATGAAAATTAATTATTGGCAGGAGAAACATTAAAATTAATTAATGGCAGGAGAAACATGAAAATTAATTCATTCATGAATGGCAGGAGAAACATGAAAATTAATTTATTCATTAATGGCAGGAGAAACATGAAAATTAATTAATGGCAGGAGAAGCATGAAAATTAATTTATTCATTAATGGCAGAAGAAACATGAAAATTAATTAATGGCAGGAGAAACATGAAAATTATTCATTCATTAATGGCAGGAGAAACATGAAAATTAATTTATTCACTAATGGCAGAAGAAACATGAAAATTAATTAATGGCAGGAGAAACATGAAAATTAATTTATTAATTAATGGCAAGAGAAACATGAAAATTAATTTATTCATTAATGGCAGGAGAAACATGAAAATTAATTAATGGCAGGAGAAACATGAAAATTAATTCATTAATTAATGGCAGGAGAAACATGAAAATTAATTCATTCATTAATGGCAGGAGAAACATGAAAATTCATTCATTCATTAATGGCAGGATAAACATAAAATTAATTTATTCATTAATGGCAGAAGAAACATGAAAATTAATTAATGGCAGGAGAAACATGAAAATTAATTTATTCATTAATGGCAGGTGAAACATGAAAATTAATTTATTTATAAATGGCAGGAGAAACATGAAAATTAAGTAATGGCAGGAGAAACATGAAAATTAATTCAATAATTAATGGCAGGAGAAACATGAAAATTAATTAATTCATTAATGGCAGGAGAAACATGAAAATTAATTAATTCATTAATGGCAGGAGAAACATGAAAATTAATTAATGGCAGGAGAAACATGAAAATTAATTCATTCATTAATGGCAGGAGAAACATGAAAATTAATTTATTCATTAATGGCAGAAGAAACATGAAAATTATTAATGGCAGGAGAAACATGAAAATTAATTCATTCATTAATGGCAGGAGAAACATGAAAATTAATTAATGGCAGGAGAAACATGAAAATTAATTTGTTCATTAATGGCAGGAGAAACATGAAAATTAATTTGTTCATTAATGGCAGGAGAAACATGAAAATTAATTTGTTCATTAATGGCAGGAGAAACATGAAAACTAATTAATGGCAGGAGAAACATGAAAATTAATTTGTTCATTAATGGCAGGAGAAACATGAAAATTAATTAATGGCAGGAGAAACATGAAAATTAATTTGTTCATTAATGGCAGGAGAAACATGAAAATTAATTAATTCATTAATGGCAGGAGAAACATGAAAAGATACCCGAAGAAAGGGTTTTAGGCCTGAGAAAAAATGAATATGTGAGCTCCAAGTCTGTTGAACACTTATCTCACTCCAAGTTTCGCTGTTGTGTGGAAAGCCTCGAGGGACTTTAAATAGAGAATGGAGCTAGACGGATCGCATGGAAAACCACTAGGCACGAGTTCTGCTTACACTTCTGTTTGCATGGTACCGACGTCAGAGTAAACCTTCCATATGAAAACGTTACAAATTTTCTCTCTTGTATTTTGAACACAGACGTTTCATGTTAAAATTGAAGAGTAACAAAACGCTTCTTGGACTACGAATTCCTTCGTAACCAGTCTCACGTCTAACCACTGAGCTGTTATGGCCATATGAAGGAAAAGAAAACTGCATCTCCCGCTGTCAACAACTCGGCAACCTTAGATAATTATATAATTGTTTTCATATATTTCATTTTTTTATAATCAATTTCTATCCGATACAGTATCATTAAAAATGGCAGATTTCCAAAACAATGTCATCTCTCCATTAGTACAAAACCTTAGTCCAACTCCTTGTTCGTCTTAAAGGACAGAATGCTTAAATATGGTGAAAAAACACACATTTTCAATTTTTTCGCATGTGAAAAGTATATTACATAAAATTTAATGCACATCCATAGCCTTGTCAGCTGCTGTAAGATCATTTTTACAGCTCTGGGGCACAGGGTTTTTATATGACACTAAACTTTGATTGCAATTTGTCGTAACTTAATTGCTTTATTTCCACAAAAAATTGGGATATACCTTTGGAACTATTAAACCTACATACATGATATTTGGTACACATATTTTTACAATATTACGAAACTTTTCTCTGGAATAGGAATTTGATATTTTGTTACATTTGAAAAATATGCCTCCCTTGAAAGTATTTATAAAATTCATTCTTAACATGTAATTATCATCAAATTTTTAAAGTCAATATAAAAATAAAATTGTGCTCCGCACATTTCAAAGAACGTTCTGTTAGAAGAAAAAGGCCATAGAAGTTTTGGATTCGCCTCTTTTTATAGCCGAGATATATCAATTTTAGTGAATTACTGTATTCTCTTTTTTTTTAATTTGTGTCCCATTTGTTTAAACTAATCTGGAATTTAAATTGTTGAAGCAATGATATTTCTACATACAAAAAAAAAACACAAACAAAATTGTGCATGAATTAGGCAAGATATTTCAAATTTCGCCATCCTCTCCCCTAATGGTAAAGCCGCCACTGCTCATAACCAAAGCGAAGAGGTACTGCAGACAAAAAAGAATGTATTTTAGATTTCGTGGCGAGTAGAAAACACGCGTTACGGCCGTCATAAAGATTCTGATGGCTTACTGTAAAAGTACCTACAAATTATGCATAAGAAAACTCCTTACGTTATGTGACATACAGTATGCGACGTCAGGGCGCAATGTATACAACAAAACAAAAAAGAACATGAAATTATATCTTTTCACTTAACCAGCCAACAGCTAAAATACATCTCTGACGTTGAACGGAAGTCACGGATTCGAATCTCGTACAGGATACAGATATTAATGTATGATAATATATACATATACATATACATGCCTATACACAGTGTTTCAAAATATGAAAAAACTATCATACGACTGGTATTAATTATATATAACAACTTGGTGAGAGTCCAAGTTTCACAACCATACAAAAAACTGTAACTGTTTTATAAATTCTAACTTTCATCTTTTTCGAGACCAGACTGGATGACAAAACCTTCTCAACCGAATAACAGGCATTTCCCATATTTATTATGCGTTTAATTTCCTGCCGAGCATCATTTATATTTGTTACTGTTACTGTTGCTCCAAGTTATTTGAATTTTTCCACCTTTTCAAAGAATAAATTTCCAATTTTTACATTTCTATTTCGTACAAAATGCTTAGAAAAATATTTGAAGCTAAGAGGGATGAAGTTACCCTATAGTCGTGAAAAAGAACCTGAATCTTTACCTCTCTTCCGGGAGCTGAACACGTGTTCCGTGACTTTTTATCAGGACGAGCTACCAATTTTAGCATAGCGGAGAATCACCTTGAAGTAATTTAACCCACTGCAAGACGGGAAAAGAAAGCAATACTTCTTAAGTTGGCCCTAGCAACAAATCTAGACTCCCTTTCGTAATTCCAGCCCACAAGGTCGTAACTTGCGTAGCCTGAACCCACAGTCGATTTTACGAACGTCAAACACTGAAGCGGTATGTCAGAATCGTAAAATATCAAGCTGTATACTCTGCGGCCAACCACCTTCTTACGTCACCATGGTTACCTATAAAACACCTCGATAAATCAAGTTGGAAGTCAGTATTTCTTAGTAAGTTCTTAAACGGACTCTGCAACTGTTTTCCACGTCTTAAATTCAGCTCTGGTACGGTGAAGCAGATTAAGAGTTAAGATTTAAATAGTCAAACGGGGAAGAATTAGTTATATTTAGGGATGGTAAGACTAAAGACTCATTCACAATGAAAATTAAACATAACGTAAGCGTTAACTTAAGAATATAAACGTTAACCATCATTCACGATGGGAACATAAACATAACAGCAAACATACTTGGTAACCATGGAAACATAACAACGACGCCATTCCCTCATATTCTGCTATAATTCAGCGCTCCACGATTGTGTTCTGTTTGCAAATCACATAAGCATAAGCATGAAAGTTTGGAGTTTGCAAAATTTCATGTTAACGTCTTACGGTAATGTTTATGTCAATGCTTATGTGAATCATTGTGAATGATCCCATTTGGTAACCTGGGCGCAAACTTCTGTATTTATGTTACGGTTATGTTTAATTTTCATTGTGAATGGGCCTTAACTGTAGTAACTTTCGAGGAATATCACTTTTACTGACGTCGTACAAAATGTTGTCGAATATTCTTTTGAGAAGTTTAACTGCATAGTGTAGATGAAATTATTGGGGATCACCAATGTGGTCTTATAGGCGTAATAGATCGACTATTGAATAGATTTTTATTGTATTCGGCAGATATTGAAAAAAAAAAAACTGAGCGTGTAAGGGCACACTACATGTTATTCATAGATTTCAAGAAGATGTATGACTCGGTTAAGAGAGACGTTTTATATAATATTCTTATTGAATTTATTCCCAAAAAACTACTTCGATTAATTAAAATGTGTCTCAGTGAAACGTTCAGCAGAGTCCGTACAGGCCAGTTTCTCCTTGATGCTTTTCCAATTCACTGTTGGCACCATCATCTTTACTTTTTATCTTTGCTGTAGCGTTCTAGAATATGTCATTAGAAAAGTCCAGAAAAACTATAAAAAAAAGACCTTTGGGGAGGCCGAGACGTAGATGGGAGGATAATATTAAAATGGATTTGAGGGAGGTGCTAGGGACTGGATTAATCTTGCTCAGGATAGGTACCGATGGCGCGCTTATGTGAGGACAATAATGAACCTCTGGGTTCTCTGAAAGCCATTTGTAGTTATTTTTAGCAATTTTAAATTAGAAATTTATAATTTTGATTTTAATATTTCGCATCTTCTTGCATTTATTTATTCGCCAATTAGCGCTCTGAAGGTAAACATAGACTCTAGGTCTACGTTAATATAGAAATATAGATCATGTTTTTAAAAATAAGTGTAGAATTAGAATCATATTTACATACAGATACTAATTATTAAATTTTATTACCTTGTTACTCATGTTCATGAAACAGTGACACAACTAAAATAAATCACAGAACACGCCTATACGTTTGTTATCAGTGTGGAAATCACACTAACGCAGAGATTTTCTTGGAGTGTACTAAAAGTGGTAACATGAGCTACTGCCAGGAAGTCAAAAGAAGGATTGCTATGACAAAGAAAGCGTTTAATAGAAAAAGGAACAGCTTCTGCGGACCTCGGGAAAAATAACTAAAGAAGAGACTAGTGAAGTGCTTCATGTGGAATGTGGCATTGTATGAGGCAGAAACATGGATATTACGACGAAGTGAACAGAAACGGCTAGAAATATTTGAAATGTGGATGCAAAGAAGAATGAAGAGTGTTAAATGGGCAGATAGAATAAGAAATGAAGCTGTGCTAGAAGGAGTAGGTGTAGAAAGAATAATATCGAAATTGATCAGGATGAAAAAAGGAATTGGCTCGGTCACTGACTAAAAAGAAACTGCCTACTGAAAGATGCACTGGAAGAAAAGTTCGGGGCAGAGAAAGGTATAAAATGATAGACAACATTAAGATGGATGAATCATATGCGGAGACTAAGAGGAAGGCGGAAAATAGGAAAGGGTGAAGAACGCTATATTTGCAGTAAAAGACCTGTCTTTGGGCAAAATATAATGAATGAATGAATGAATGAATGAATGAATGAATGAATGAATGAAATGTATTACCTTGTTCATAAATCAGTGACACTATTAAAACAAATCACAGAACACCCTGTATATTTGCTCTGTCATTCATATTCTTCTATCACTTACAATTAAGTTGTATCTATTGAGAAATCCTTTAGAATACACTCTGTTGTTAGGACCCTAAATACATTGCAGAGCTGCTTGGGCGAACTCTGGGTATTTAAGATTTAAAACAAACAACATTTACACGCACTCCACATCTTTATTGTTCTCAATATTTCTAAAAATTTCTATATGAAAATATTAATATCCCAGAACAAGACTATTCACGTTAATATCCCGGAAAATGGTATTTTCATTTTGATTTCACATAAACCTTTCAAATCAACAGATAATGCCTCACCACCAGGGTTAAAAAGTTTACCAAGATTTTGGAAAAAATATTTGTGCAATTCCTAACACCTACAACCTGCAAGGTTGTACCACAGTCTATTATATACAGTCACGAAGCTCAATACGTAGTAAATATGCATCCGTAGATAGTTGCTAACCACTAGGATCGCTACTATCTCCTTATCACAGACAATGCGAAATAGTACCTGCACAGTCTATTGTTCCAATTACCCTCATAAACTCAAGCTTCGTGACTTTATATACTAGACTGTGATTGTACAATCTCCTACGTACAGCTTTTCCAAGAAGAGAGAAATGAATATACTGTACGTATAATATAAATATACATTTCTATAAGAAAAATTTTATTTGAAAAATAGATGTTTTCGCATTTACTGTATATCGTATTTAGTACACGTTTTTATGTTTTTTTTATTTAACGACGCTCGCAACTGACGAAGTTATATCAGCGTCGCCGGTGTGTCGGAATTTTGTCCCGCAGGAGTTCTATTACATGCCAATAAATCTACTGACATGAGCCTGTCGCATTTAAGCACACTTAAATGCCGTAGACCTGAGCCGGGGTCGAACCCGCAACCTCGGGCATAGAAGGCCAGCGCTATACCGACTGCTCCACCCAGGACGACATCTTTAGTGAAAATTTGGCATTTTTCGTACATTTTGCATTTATCGCTATTCAAAATTCGTTTAAAAGGGACAAAACGAGTTCTGGATTTTTGGTTTGAATGTGTAGGATTTTCATGTCAGTTGCTATGTTGCTGAAGTTGAACCTACGCAGAACACAATCTCCAACCACAACTAAAGCAACATAGAAACTGATATGAAAATCCTACACATTCAACCAAAAAACCAGAAGCTCAAAACTCTAGAACAAAGCAATTTTTAATAGACACAAAAACAAACCCACAACATATCCTCATACTCAATTTCAGAATACATATATTACGATCATGAACACATTCCATCCAGCATAATAGGAACCCAGAACATAGCGCGGGAACTCGCTAGAATTCAGAGGATGGTGGAAACTACATCGAAACTAGTCATTCAAGTAAAATAACACCACAATTTAAATATGAATACAGTGAAGTTGTTATTATTGTTATTATTTGTGCCCAGCTGTAACCTGCAGAATTTTTTCAGCATTTTCCTCATATCGGTAACTATTTTTTTAAGTGTACAATAATAATAATAATAATAATAATAATAATAATAATAATAATAATTCTTTATTTATACTGGCAGAGTTAAGGCCATAGGGCCTTCTCTTACAATTTACCAGGTCACAAAGTATACAAGCAGTTAAAATTTAACAAAAAGTTAAAGAACAGAATACTAACATATTACAAAAAATAATAATAATAGCATAATAAAATCGACACTAAACAACATGAAAATAATACCATAACGGAAAAAAGAAAGTAAAATACAGTGGAATGTAGCAAAAGCAACTCATTTAGTACAAATGGTTAATATGGAAAACGTAAGGAAGAATATAACAAAATAGAATGTAATAAAATAATAAAAAAAAGAAAAAAAAAAGAAAATTAAATAAAATTCACTATAAAAAGGCTATGATAATAAATTCATCAGCTGATAAAGAGAACAAAAAGGGGAAAGGAAGGAAAATAAATGTATAACCTATATGTTTACAAAACTATCTTAGAGAAAAGGGCTTATAACTGACAGGAATCTGAATTGAAAAAGTGCAATTTTAATTTATTTTTGAAACTAGACAATGTCCGACTGAACTTCAAGAATAAAACAACAAATGTTTCAGGTCTCAGGAGGATACAACTGTTTAGGTTATTTCAAGTATTTCCTACATCATCCAATTTGTTTATATTCTCATATGTTTCCTCCCTTACGTCATCTCACGTGATTAGTTTTGGTAAATATAACAGTCCAATTTATTTAATGTATTGTCGTAGGTGTCCACTACTGTGTTGTCTTATTGTTCTTTTATGTATTCTGTGTATTTCATGTACGTTTATGTATCAAACCTTGTTGACTGGAAGGGAAGGCCTTACGTTTTTATTTCCGCCTGGCAAAATAAAGTTACTACTACTATTCTGAGTGCCTTGTTCTCCTTGTCTTCGAACCAGACTGTACACCGTAATGTAAGCAGATCGGAATAAAGCAAAGTTAGCTCAAATTAAACGTATGTGATTTCCACTCAGAGACAGGAAAGGGTAAACAGTGAAAAGTGAGATACCCCACTCAGATGGACAAGCACCCTCTCCTATCGCGAGGCACAGGAATTATATCCGGAATTAAATATTTGAGTTTACGGTTGTAAGAACGTAGACGAAATCAGTCATTCTCCACCATTACCATGCCAGAAGACAAACAAACCACAAAGCTAAAGTTTCTACATCATTTGTCAACAGAAAGAATCATTTCATCCGGTATAAAATATTCATGTGTTTTCAGTAGTCGGCTAATCGCGAAGGTACACCAAAATAGTCGAAGAGACACAAACGGTAATTAACTGGCGTCTCTTTTCAATACAAAGGCTATCCAGAGACTAAGTCACGTTACAACAAACGATACATACATGTCGTAATATAAAGGCCTACAAATTTGTGTGTTTTGGGATGTAATGTCCAGTGAACAAAAAGTGTAGAACAGTGCTTGTAGTCTTGTTCTCTTTTTAAATTTTTATGAATAAACTCTAGAACAGAAATTTAATAGACAGTATTGGTTGTTCAGAGAAGCCACTATAATTAGTGTTGTGGGATTTAATCGATTAATCTAATTCCGTTATATGATATACGTAATTTCTGCAAATATAAACTCTGAGGTGTCTATTAAGCAATGTCTTATAATTCTGCGCCATTTTAGAGTTCAAAAAATTGATAATGGATGTGAATAAAAAATGTAAATATAAAAACTGTTCAAATGTGCCCCCTTCTCCCCTAACAATTTATTTATCAAACACACTTTTTCAATGGTAACCGCTTTTGCTTTTGGTCTTTCAGGGTGGTCCTCTTAAAATCAATACATTTAAGGAAAGGTTGAGAAGATTAGACTGAAAATGTAATTGGAGGTGCAGTGTAATTATTTAAGTTGTGTCATGTAACTAATTGAGTTGATATATAATTAATTAAGTTGATATGTAATTAATTAAGATATGTAATTTAGTTGATATGTAAATAAATTAGGGTGATATGTAATTAATTCAGATGACATGTAATTAAGTTGGTATGTAATTAATTAAGGTGATATGTAATTATTTAAATTGGTAATAGTTGGGTGAAATAGAAGTACTTATAAGTTAGATTTACTTTTGCTTATCGTAGGCGTTATTATAGAATAGTTTTTATTTATAGTCCTAGGTTTACTGCATCTACTATTTATAGATTTAAGTTTATTTTATTTTATTTTATTTTATTTCATGTAATTGTAATTATTGTATATTATATATCACTGCCACCGGGTGTATACACAATTGTAGTGTTAATACATACATACATACATACATACATACATACATACATAACGAAGGTCCAAGGCAAATAGAATATCGATACCCATGGGCAGGTATTTATGGAGATTAATTTTATCATTTTTTATGTTGATGTAAGCGGAGATTGTTGGAGATTAATGATGAAGATTAATGGAAATTTTGGAAAATACAATTATTTTGGAATTGGAGTATTAACTCGTATGAATATTACTTTCCAAATACAGTAATTAACGTCAAAGGTTCGTTGGATTCTGGTAAAGGTGCGGTATGGCCAATAGACCATATTTGTTAGATTGAGACTGTATTTAACATACATTCATTAGAAACGAAAAATAACCTTGCAGTCCTCAAATTAACACTTTCAAATTATTAGTGAAATGTTGCATTCTCGTCCTTTGAGTTCACTAACGTAATCAGAACACCTGGAATACCATGTAATGTAGCCTACTTGGATATACAGGATGTTTCCGGGCTAATATTACAAACTTTCAGGGATGATGGGGAAGGTCACATGTATCAATTTGAGATAAGGAACCCTGGCCCGGAAATGACAGAGTGGAAAGTTACAAACAAAAATAGTTGTATGGAAATGAAATAATTTTATTACTCTGTACACCTTATTTATGTGTATTTATCTGTATATCTTACACATATTGTATTCATCTGATGTTGTTTACGTTGTCTACTTACAGTATTCCATTCAGTGCGCTGTCTGAGGGGTGGGGACAGGAAAATACACTAAAGCAATGCAGATAGCGTAATGTGTAACGGACATGGTCGGTCCTGATATGCACGTCTGTAGACAGCAGTGTATGTGTACAAGTTGCAGTGTCCAGTCGATCAGTCCTAGTGAAATGGAGGAGTATACGACAGCGGAATATGCAGACCAGATTTTCGAATACGGATAAGCCAATGGGAACAGCAGACAAGCTCACAGATTGTATCGGGACAAGTACCCACGTAGGACACATCCGGCCCATACCATCTTTCCATGACTGTTCCAAAGGTTAAGGGAAGGAGGGCACGTGATGCCCAATTACAATTCCATTTCCACACAACTATTTTTGCTTATAATTTTCGACTCAGTCATTTCCGGACCAGGGTTCCTTATCTCAAATCGATTCAAAAAACAAAAAGTTGAAATCAACGCATTTAATAACTCCTTTAAATCTACTTCAACATGGGAAATGTTCATACAGGGGTCCCACAAGAATCTATATTAGGGCCTCTTCTTTTTCTAATTTTTATAAATGACCTTGGCCCCATAATAAAATGAATAGGTTATCCTATACTATTTGCAGATGACACAAGTATCATAATTACAGACAAGAACTTTGCCACATTCAAATATAAAACAGAAAAAATTCTCCTTAAAATTTATTACTGGTTTACAACCAATAAACTAGCATTAAACATTAATAAAACTAACATAATTCAATTTAAAACCACTTCAAATTTAATCTCTGAAACATTGGACACAACTATCAACTCTACTAGAAACATCAACAACCAAATTTCTTGGTTTGCATATTAATAATACAATAAATTGGAAAAATCATATCAAAGAAATAACCCCCAAACTTAGCTCAGCATGCTTCGCAATTAGGTCGTTACAACATTCCTAAACAGCAGTATCTTAGAGACAATATATTTTGCCTATTTTCATTCCATTATGTCCTACGGAACAATATGTTGGGGAAATTCTGCAGATAGTAAAAATATATTCTAATTACAAAAAAAGAGCTATTATAATAATATTTGGAGCAAAGGCTAGAGAATCATGTAGGTTATTTTAAAAAAATTAGAGATTCTAATCTTAACAAATCAATATATATACTCTATAATAAATTTCCTCTTATGTAATAAAGAAAATTTTCCAACTAACTCAACCACATATAGTATAAATACCCGCAGAAAGAATGATTTTCATACGCCATCATCAAATTTATCATGCTATCGAAGGGGAGTACGTTACATGGCGATAAAAATGTTCAATAGTCTTCCTGAAGACATTAAGAATCATAGCCAAAACCCTGCATTATTTAAGGTAAAATTAAAAAATTACTTAATATCTCACACTTTCTATTCTGTAGATGAATTCTTGACATTTCACAGTACTGTGTAAATATTTTAATACTATTAAATGGTAAACATATTACATTCTATAAAATATTATTGTTATTAATGCATTAATTCTGTACATATTGCTTATTTGTATTTTATATGTACTGCATTTATATTTAAACGTAAGAATTGGACATGTTCTTTATTCTATGCTATAAAGCAAATGTAAGAATATTATGGAACGAATAAATCTATCTATCTATCTGTCTGTCTGTCTGTCTGTCTGTCTATCCATCTATCCATCCATCTATCTATCCATCTATATATCCACCTATCCATCCATGTCTGTCTGTCTATCTATCTATCTATCTATCTATCTATCTATATCTATTTTAATCTATATCTATATCTATCTATATTTATCTCTATCTATCTATCTATATCTATTTTAATCTATATCTATATCTATCTATATTTATCTCTATCTATCTATCTATCTATCTATCTATCTATCTATCTATCTATCTATCTATCTATCTATCTATCTATCTATCTATCTATCTATCTATCTATCTATCTATCTATCTATCTATCTATCTATCTATCTATCTATCTATCTATCTATATCTATTTTAATCTATATCTATATCTATCTATATTTATCTCTATCTATCTATCTATCTATCTATCTATCTATCTATCTATCTATCTATCTATCTATCTATCTATCTATCTATCTATCTATCTATCTATCTATATCTATTTTAATCTATATCTATATCTATCTATATTTATCTCTATCTATCTATCTATCTATCTATCTATCTATCTATATCTATTTTAATCTATATCTATATCTATCTATCTATCTATCTATCTATCTATCTATCTATCTATCTATCTATCTATCTATCTATCTATCTATCTATCTATCTATCTATCTATCTATCTATCTATCTATCTATCTATCTATCTATCTATCTATCTATCTATCTATCTATCTATCTATCTATATCTATTTTAATCTATATCTATATCTATCTATACTTCTATCTATATCTATCTATCTATCTATCTATCTATCTATCTATATATCTATCTATCTATCTATCTATCCATCTATCCATCTATACATGTGCTCTTCGCCATTATCCCGGAAACACCCTGTATAACAAATTCAAGTGCAAAAAACACTCAGAACACGAAATTCGCTATAAAATGACGTAATAGTAATAATTCGCGAATGTGTTAATATTTCGCTATTAGAACTCTAATTCGCGATCTCCATAAATATCCGGTCGTGTCGATACCTCTTGATACATTAACATAAAACTGTCGTATTTCTGACATCTTATGGATCATCAATGATCTCGCTTATAAAGCATAGAGGAGCTGAAGAACATTCCAGTAAATCACGTTGTTACGTCATCGCCCACGCGAAGCAAGACTTGAGGAACTTTCTTTATATACACACTAAATAAATAATGAAGGCGGAATAACTTCCTACTGGGAGACGTCACGGGTTTGAGTAATGGAGCAGGGGTTTAGACAATGGGCTGGCCCGGGCATCAACCACCTAAACGCCATGCAAGGACGACCTCATTACTTTTTAATTATCGTGGGGGATATTGAGTTCAGATTAACTGCGTGGAAAAAAGGGTACTAAGGGGACGCTCGTCCTAGATGTGCCCTGAAGCAGATCTCACCCTTTCTTCCCTTTCCTAATCTATTTTTTCAGTTCAAGTGGCTGGCCAGACATGAAGCCTCAATTACGTACTTGTTGTAAAGACTGAACACTTCTGGCGTATAATGCGAGCTAGCATTGTAACGTAATATCGAGCTCATGAAACGGGGCTAACTGACAGACTTCGAGATGAAAAGGGGAAAGGAAAGGATGGTAGAAATGAATGATGGAAAAAGTGACAGACGAAAAAAAAGTATTAATATAACCGAGAAAAGCAAAAAGTGGAGAAAACAAAAGAATAAAGAAAAAAAGAGAAATAGACAGGAAAAAATAAACCTACAAAGAAATAAGTAAAGACAGGGAGATAGAGAGAAATAAGATAAAGAAAAAAAAGAAAAATAGAAGGAAAAAATAAACCTACGAAGAAATGAGTAAAGACAGGGAGATAGAGAGAAATAAGATAAAGAAAAAAAGAGAAATAGACAGGAAAAAATAAACGTACGAAGAAATAAGTAAAGACAGGGAGATAGAGAGAAATAAGATAAAGAAAAAAAAGAGAAATAGACAGGAAGAAATAAACCTACGAAGAAATGAGTAAAGACAGGGAGATAAAGAGAAATAAGTTAAAGAAAAAAAAAAGAGAAATAGACAGGAAAAAATAAACCTACGAAGAAATAAGTAAAGACAGGGAGATAGAGAGAAATAAGATAAAGAAAAAAAAGAGAAATAGACAGGAAAAAATAAACCTACGAAGAAATAAGTAAAGACGGGGAGATAGAGAGAAATAAGATAAAGAAAAAAAGAGAAATAGACAGGAAAAAATAAACCTACGAAGAAATAAGTAAAGACAGGGACATAGAGAGAAATAAGACAAAGAAAAAAAGAGAAATAGACAGGAAAAAATAAACCTACGAAGAAATAACTAAAGACAGGGAGATAGAGAGAAATAGGATAAAGAAAAAAGAGAAATAAACAGGAAAAAATAAACCTACGAAGAAATAAGTAAAGACAGGGACATAGAGAGAAATAAGACAAAGAAAAAAAGAGAAATAGACAGGAAAAAATAAACCTACGAAGAAATAACTAAAGACAGGGAGATAGAGAGAAATAGGATAAAGAAAAAAAGAGAAATAGACAGAAAATAATAAACTTACGAAGAAATAAGGGATAGAGAGAAATAAGATAAAGAAAAAAAACACAAACAAGTCAAGTAAAATATCGAATAATAGGAAGATAAAATGAAAAAAAAAAAGAGAAAGAAAACCAGTAGTAGGCTAGTATTGAGTGGCTAGGGGCGGATTAGGGACGATCGTTGACACGTCTCACAGTGTGCAATTTTCCCAATCTAGGTTGACTAAAATAAAATTTCGACTTGTTTAGATAGGCATAGGTAAATATGAATTCATGTTCTTTAATATTTGAAGAATATTGTGAGAAATAGCTTTACTGTTTTATCAGCGGCAAGCTATATTTAGAAGGGTATGAACAATGAGTTCTTCCTAACACTTCTCGCTCATGTTCAGTCGTAGACAGAGAGGCTTACTATCTAGGTGAAAAAGAATCAATTGTTAGTGATTTATTTTGTTGTGAGACATGGAATCTGGAACAGTACGTTCTTACTAATGTAACTTCAAGTCTGTACAGTATTTTTCTTCTAACAGTAGGGTTTAAATATTATAATTGAAAAACATACTTTTTTAAGTTCTCCAAATACAATGTGAGTTTTAGTACAGTCGGTCACGTCCGGTTACAACAATTCTTTTACCATTAACATTTAGAGTGTTGAATCCTTGTTTAAAAGTTTGCGCGTTCTTATGTATTTATCAGTAATTATTTTTTTTTTTTTTCAATGATGGGTCATATGGTAACTTTCCCATGTCTGGCTTAACAGCAAAAAAGAAATATGTGCTACCTATTAGGTTTGTACAAAGTTTGTTTTTAATATTTGAAGAAAAAAATTCGCGTTAGAATGTAGAGAAGTTGGCGTTTTTAGCCCGAGATACCGAGATACGACGATTTTCCCACTTGGACGATTTACACTAATATCACTTACAGTCCAAATCTTCGGTAATCACTTTGTACAGAAGAATACGACTAATCTGTGGAAAATCCTCACTAAGCTCTGACATGGTGAACCTGCGGTTTGCTCTAACCCTTTCGTCAACCAAACGAATCAGATCTGCATTCACGATACTCGGTCGACCACGTCTCTCTTCATCATGGACATTGGTTCGCCCATTTTTGAACATACGGCATCGTTTTCTTACACCACCTTCACTCATTACGTCTGGCCCATAAACTTCACAAAGTTGGCGATGGATTTTTTACAGTTTTACCGTTTTTGGCTACAAGAAACCTTATTAGAGAACGTATCTCACATCTGATACGTTCTCTCACATCAGAGAGAAACAAAGACACGACCTTGACTCTACCGCTACTCGACGCGTACTGCTTCAAGGCAAAATTCACCGCAAGAGCGGCGCCACTGTCTCTGTTGTTACGCACGCTATATGAAAACGGCAGTTACTTTATGAATAACCCTCGTATATACAGAAAACACTAACTAATGTAAGTACCCTTCAATGTGCTATTTTCATAACTTTTTAAAGTAAAAGAAATTGAGTGAATTTATACATTTTTTTTCTCTTTTCGCTACTTTGTACTATTAAAATAAATTTGTTTTTTTTTTCTTAGAATAATTTTGTTCGGATTAACCAGATTTTCGGGTTAGCGTAGTTCGGATTAACGAGACTCTACTGTATTTATTTTCCTTTAGGTAGGATTGTCTAAGCGATGGTCTTGCGAACATCTGATTCTTAAAACTATATGAAGTTCAGACAGAAATTTCCAAAACGCAAATGAAGAAATGAACTGCCACAGACGGATCGCGATCCCACGTTTGATTACCACTCTGCAGGTGGTCCCGCAAAAAAGCTAATTATAGCCATGTCGTCGTAGTAGAGCCATTAAATGGGGCAACCGCATCTCTGCGTCACATGACGGGGTGACAAACACACCGGATCAAAATGACGACCCTGTTGTGGGTCCACAGAGCATTTGGAAGGTCATCACTCTTTGAACAGCTTCTGTACAGTATATAGGATTTACATACTAACAGCGAAGTTTACTCTTCGATTTTTGTCCAAGTTGTATCATCAAAATGGTGTACTTGATTTGCAACGCATAAAAACTGCTGTTAAGAAGGTGAATGAAGCGTTTCACAACAGTCTTGCACAATGCGAATTGTACTAAACTAAGGATTATAATAAAATGTATTTTCCTGTACTGTCATTTAAAAACATACACTAATATCATTTACAACGCACCCAAAAAACATAAATGTTCATGTTTAGCGTCGGATACAAAAGGCACTACTCACAAAACCAAAAATTTAAGGTTTATGACTTAATCTAAAAGTTATACGGTTAAATACACAGGCGTACAGTATTATACAAAACGAAACAAAAGTGTGAAACCACCTTAGTATACAGAGTGGGCGTGAAATAACCCCACAGATTTTCAAAGAGAATAGCTCATGTTGTGTGTAACAAAAAGTGTAATACCATAGTGGTGGAAAGTTCATACTGTTCTCCAACCAGGAGATTAACCCTGAAAGGAATGTGCTTACTATTGCGTCATCTATTGGAGCGAAGTAGATAGATAATATTACCGTTATAACGTCAGTTTAAAAAACATGCGCTCTCCTGCATATGTTATTTCCTGTATGGAGGGATTAAAAGACCAGGAGATTAACGGTGATCTAATTTTGTAACTAGGTTAGTATAAGTAGCCTATGTGTGTATCAGAGTTATCGTTTGTGCTTTGAGAGTTAGCCAATGGAGATGCGTGTACCCACGTGTGTGACGTTATGACATCAACATTCATTCACAGCATTACCCCGCTGCTTCTCATTCCCCTGAGACTTTCTCGTGGTTGGAGTACAGTAGTTTTCTCATAAAAATGTATTTTTTTATGTTTAAAACCCTCTTATTCTGTAACTATTGTGAGTAGGGTCGTGATTTTTGTCCATATCGATAGAAAATCTAATGAAGAATCATTTATCCTTCTGACGTATTTCAATAGCGTGGACGGTTTTGTGTAACTTTAATTTAAGAAACACTAATTTCAAGTAACTGAACGATGCGAGCAGAATGCAACGTCGAGCCAGAGAGGAAGGTTCGCGTACAGGTACAGACCTGAGTTCATTGACCTCTTACGTCTGTATTACGAGAAGAAAGACTGTGTTAACGGCGATGTTGCCAGATTGCTGAAACGTCCAATTTAATTTTCTAATTAATCGTGCATGTAGGCCTAATCAGTAAACGTAACACAGGGTTTTCTATTCCTTTAAATGTATCCCATCGCTCCTATCAATCTGTAGAATCATTTTCACTTCCACCTTGTATGTCTAACACTGTATGTTAGGTGAATATGGGTATTTTCATTTATTATAATATAACATTAATGAATCAACCAATTACAACACTTAATTGTAAGACTGCTATCTTGAAAGTCGCCATATCGGTTACAACGATTTCAAATGGAATATGAGTCGTGTAGTCACTCTAAAATGTGTAAAATTTTGTTGACAAAACGTCCGCCATATAATTTTCCTTCACAGTGTTCGAGTCATGCTCTGTACAAAGAAATTCCACTTCAAAGTTGAAGAGAGTGTTCATCAAGACAACGAAAACACACAAACAAAATGTTAATGACGAAGAAGAGGTATGACGATTTGGGACCGGATTTTTATGTAATTACATATTATATTCCTTTGAACCTAACCGTATATAAATAACAAATCTTTGCGAATCTTGTAATTACCATTACTATATTAAAATTTGATACTATATATTTTTACATATTTACCTCACATTACATAATATGTAATATTATTATGGCTAGGTATTACATAAATCTACATATTTAGGGGTTTTATTCATTTTTACTTTTTTAAAAAGAAAAGGAAAAGGAAAACTGCTGCTGGGGAAGTTTACAATTTGAAATAAGCCTTTTTACATACCCGAGAAAGAATATATTTCGGGACGAAACATAACATCTAAGTTCCAGGAAGTAAAAGAAGCACTCACCCCTTACCGCCCACTGTAAATATGTGTGAACAAAAGGCAACCTTTCTCATACAACTACTCTGTATTGTAAAAATCAAGGAGGGAATAATCTCATACACATATGCGGACGACATAGCAGTAGGGTCTAAAGACCTTACAAAGTTACAAGAAACAATAAGCATCATGGTAAAATGGTGCAATAGAAACAAATTTGATATAAATGTGGACAAGAAAGAAACGATGATACTCTGAAACGGAGGAAGAGCACCAGAAACAGTAGAAATCGTCATGAAGAACAGAAAATTAAAAATTGTACCAGACTACAAATATCTAGGCTTAACAATACAAACCAGCGCAGATACTGATATTAAATATTTTCATGATTTTACATATTTTGGTACATATTCAGCTTATTTTTCTTACATAAATATGTACATATTTCACACCTTGATATTACATAAAAATCCGGTCCCTAATGATTTCATAATAATATCATTTACATATCAACACAGTTCTGTAGCATGCATGACACAAAATAGTATCTCAAATAGGAATTTTATTTCGTCTTTATTTTTCAGATTTTTATTCATATTCATTAGAATACCAGCCCTAATACAAGAACATCATTTATCACTGTATCTATTACAGATTTTCGTGCCTTTCACACCGTTTAGCCCCTCACAATCGGAGTACTTCAACTAAATACTATAAAAAACATACTGTGACCTCAAACAAGTGATATTCGTATGGTACCTGGTCACCTGGTAACGCTAAATAGTCCATCACTTTGAAAATAAACATCTATGTCCCAAAAGAGAATTCAATCCACGACCGAAGTTTCTAGGGAGCGCTAAAACTGCACCTTAACCGTTTGTTCTCACAATGGTCGTAATTAAGATACACAAATCCATAATTTAAAACAACATTATAACAGTCATTGCATTAGAGAAACAATTTAAATCAGTATAAAACAAAACATAATCAATTTCAAACTAGTTTGCATGGAAACGAGGGCTGTTAATTGAAATCGATAACTCGCGAGTGCTAACATTCAAATGAAATACCCACTCTTCGATCATACATACAACGCAGAAGTATTTGTACCATAAATCAAGCGACTTATAACAAAATGGAGGATTTGCGCAATGTACATGTGTTACTAAACGTCAATTCTAAATGGAGGGTAACATTACAGAGAGTGGGAGGGATACCGTACTGAACAGCGGCAACAACGTTCACGATAGATAAAAAACATGGCACCGTGGCGTAAAGCACGTGTAACAAGTCCAGTTGACTGGATTTTCACGCTACATAGGGCTATTCCATATGAAATAGATCAGTAAAAAAACTCGCATTTTTTATACTCTAATTTTTTTCCCTATTTATGCAAGGTGCTGAGGAGAGTGCATTTTCAAAAATATACTATCGAAAGTCAAACAGTTTTCGTATTGTTGAGCGACAAATTTAGCGCATTTTAGAAAAACAAGTCTCTTTCAGCGCTTAGAACTCTGAAACCATTTACTATAGAACATTGAACGAGAGCTCATTTTGAAGCTGACATTTGGTAGGTTACGATAAGAAGCAATCCTTATTTTTATTGTGTACAGAGAGACAGATAATCTGATTTCACTTACTTTTAGGTTTTTTGCTCATTTGTAACAATGTAAAAAAATATTGAGAAAAAAACCTTTCATTATTAAGAGGAATTCGGCATTGTTTCCTTAGTTGTACGACAATAAGTTTCGGGGGTATTAAATAAAATATTTTCACACGCCTAGACTTGAACGGGGCAGTACCGCACGCACTGGCCGAGACATGATGATAAGCGAGCGTTGGGCGTCATTTTACTCCTGTGTTTATGAAAACTTGTGATAAAGCTAGCCCAGTTATGCGCTACTAGACGAAACATCACGTGTTTGTCTCCTGGCCTTGCTTGTTTCGGCTAGGTCCCGTCTCACAGTCGGCTGGTTAGTTCACGCGCGTACTATGTATTTTCTTTATTTGATATTTTCACTACTTTCTTATCAACATACTATCAGTAAAAAATATATGTTTATTTGTACTTTCAATGCGTAATCTAACTATATATTTTTAAAATATTTTTTCCTAGCCAAAGGCGTCTTAATGAGGAAAAATCTAAATTTCTCCATTTCCATAAAAAGTAAGAAAATCTGTTTATATGTCAATATAAACTTTAATTTCTCAGCATCAAAACAAACCATGATTTTGATCATTGGGTGAAAGGGTTTCGGAGCTACAACAGTTTAAAGTTGCTAATTTTATGAAAATACGATAAATTTAAATATTTTTAATTTAAACACTATGAAGTTCTGATGCCTCAAACTTTGCACAAAGCATTGTATCACAGTTCTCTACGTACAAAAAAAGTTTCATTGTATTTAGAAATTGTAAGGTCAATTTTCCTCTATATTTCGGTCGATTTGAGATGGAATAGCTCATACAAAGGTTCACATACCGGTAGGTACAAATTGAAATTGCTGCATATAAAGTTACGGGGCTACTATGTACTATGCAGCTACAGTTGTTTAACCAAGTCTTAGTCAAATATAAATTTTAATAGATTTTATAATGCCAAAAGTAACCTTTTTTATTTACTCGTATATACAAACCAAACGAGCCAGTGGTTTCAACCTTTTGTAGAAAATAAAGATAAAATTAAAAATCAGTTTAATGCAAGAGGATTGCACAACTCTTGTGGAATAAATATTATCTGATCGTGTGTTTCAAAGATCAATCAGTCGTTTTTCAGCCATATCGTAGCACTGTCGATAGTAAAGTTTAATCTCCTGCTGCTCTAATTTCATTCCTTCATATCATTAAATCACTATTGCTTCCGAGTTCACAATAGCCCCATTACTTTACCCACAGTACCTACTATGCCCCCTCAAACCACTGAAAACTTTCATCGTGCGTCCCTATTTGTTGGGCGAACAGTAACTTTTTTTACTGTCTAACTTTATAGAAGTTCTAATGATGTGCGCATGAAAGAAAATGACCAAGAGGGAAAAAATATGAAAGTAAGAGAGACTAAGCTAATGTATTATTCTGTTTTATGTTATACTTGTGTGTAAAACTGAAATGTCTAATACAGAATGTATTCTATTCTAAAAGTAAATATTTTACAGGGAAATAATCATCATCCTACAAGCCTAGGAAAATGATAATTTCAGGAAGAAACTGATGTAGATATCTTCAAACTTAAACATTTTCGTATGAAGAAGGGATACACTTTACTGGAGACATAATTCTGTAGTAATTAACTTAAATACTTATAAATGAATTTTTAGAGAACCCGGAGGTTCATTACGACCTCACATTAAGTGTACAATAAAATTAATTCATTTAACAAAACGAGTTCCATTACGGTGAACAAAAACATATATTCAGAGATTATGAAACTCATATATTTTAACATAATTGCCAGTAAAAATTTAAGCTAAGAAAATGTTCTTCCTACGTCACATAACGTTACAGGGACAAAATATATACAAATAATAATTCATCAAAATCTATCCTGTTACAGTGAATGAAAACACATTCTGAGGTTATGAAATGCAAATATTTTACGAACGTTATATAAAATTTGTTTAAACTGAGAGAACGTTCTTTCTATTCATATGACGTTACAGGGGTATACTTATAATACATTACATCATTGTTTTTTAATAACCTCATTTCATCTACGGTATCTAATTGGAAGTTATAGTACCTTTGATGTCACACACTTGAGAATAGCCAGGGTTTTTATGGAGTACATTTTTAAGTGTTTGTTTCACACTGTGAGGAATGTTTAAAAAGCTATTTTAAAAAATACAGAACAAAATGAAATACAATATAACACAGATTGATAAATTAAAATAATTTAAAATAAATTTAACACAAAAGTCTGAATGAAAATGCAACTTACTCAGTTTTAGAATCAGATCACAATGTAGTCGTAACTCGGTGTTTTACATAAAGAACATTGACGATGGAGCGCCTGTATTGTACTATGATTCATAGTCTATGCGTTCCTGCTTATGCATTCACGTAACGTAACAGATGTACAAGAAGAAACAACTCGATCCGCTGTACGTTTGGGAACACAAATGCAATGCCTAATTATTATATTATTGCAGTTCCTACACTGAAGATGGGGTAGCATATAACCCCGAACTTTTTCATGATTTTTATGCCTGTGTTCATACAACTATAATATTGACTTTTATTTATTATCATATAAAATATCTTTACATGTCGAAAATCCTCCCTCACTATCATCCCGAATGTTTGAGACAGAAAACCACAGCACTCGAAGATTTGTTGAAGCGAAACTGTCGTGATCCTGTTTGATTCAAAGAGCTTGTAAATAGAAACTATACTCTGCGCTTTTGAACTGGCGAATCAAGGTCACGTACAAACCACGCAAGAGACACTGAACTGAAAACAGTAACCTGAAGCATTGGTAATCCCGGCTGTCCCAGCTGACTTTAGTTGAGGAGAATGGTCCAGGAATGGGGCAAGTACGCGTAGCAAATGCAGTCCATTTCTTGACCTTGATCTGCCAGTAGTATGCAAACTCTTCTGTCTCTGCAAAGACGTTGTAGGATCGTTGTTTACAGCTGACGTAAAGCTTCAGTGGAGCCAATTTCAATTTTCAATTTTTGTTTGAAATGATTATCTGTTTTCGCGAGTATTTCGTGAAAAAAAATAATTAAAACATGTTTTCAATAACTAATTTAGCGACTAAAATGAAGCCATCTCGTTGAAATCATTGGATTTCGCGATATTTCACGGTTCGTTTTCTAGATTAGCTTTTGTAAGATTTGTGTACTTTGCGAATACAATGATTAAGTTTTCATACATTTATAAAAAAAATCGTCCCCTTATGTATGAGACGGCGGAAATTAGACAGCCTGCTCCGAAACTTACTTTATCGTAAACATACAAAACAGTAACAAAGAAAACGTAATAAAATATACAGGGACATCATTTTATTTTTACTTCAATTTTTATTGTGCCTGAGATTTTAATGTACTTCCCTCCCTCCCCTTCTACTAATGAAGTTCAACCGTCCTCCACACAGATCCAAGACAGTCATAGTAGCCTTACGGTCGTAGTAAACAGTACGTTCCAAAAATATGTTCGCGTTTTCCAGTGACGAAAGAGCTTTCAATATTGAATCATTTTCGCACAGGTACTGTCGTCCATTTGCCTACGTCGTATCCTGGTTTCCCCCACCAGCTTTTATTCGCCAGCTATTGGCTGGGCTGTCTTAGCTCTTTTCTGAGAACATTAATTTCTGTTAGGAATTTGACGTCTGCGTAATATTATACAACTGTTTAGGATAACTCAAATAAAAGGGTCTCGTTAAGTAATTAACTGTCACGTGATTTCCTCCCTTTCTACGACCCTACGACATAACCACTTGGACGGACAGTAGATAGTATGTCTGAGTAATTTTATCTTTTCGGATCGGACACAAGTGAAGATTGAACTTACAGTACGTAAGGTACTCTTTTATAGAGTAGATACAGAATTATTTTAACATGAGTAACATGAGTTACTAGTACGAAGGACGAAACTGGTAATTAGGATTAGGTACGGTAGTCTATAGTGCGTTAATATGCACATTAGAACTGAAGTCTGTATCGAAATGAACGGCCACCATTTTAAAAAATGTGTTTAAATATCCATATTATGATTATTTTTCAATTTAACTTCATTCTCTATATTGTACGCTAATGTGCTGTAGACAGTATAATATACACTGCATAATGAATACGTCCGCATGGACAGCTCAGTTCGTGAGTAAAAACACTCATTGTTAATACTGTACTGTATTTTGATTAAACAAAAACGTAATGAAAATGATCAAACTCAAAAGCGCGATATTTCCTAGTTTACCTAAATGGATGAACTACTTTTCTTCCCTCCTATATCTAGTAAAGTGATTTGTTTGTATATTACGCCAGTATCATCGAACTCCAGTCGTGGAAAGGGGTAACAAACGGCGTTGATCCAACGGTATAGTCAGGTTAATATTAAAAATGTTAGTAAAATAAAATGATGTCCCTGTACTTCATATGATATGTTGTGTATAAAAATGTTCTAAACTTTATAGAAAGTAAGCCGTACGTAAATAAGCCTAGGATTCGAAAAGGAATAGCATAATCCTCAATTTAACATTTCATGCGATACGACAGAACGTAAAACTGGCTAGTCCGAACCTCAAAGAAAACTCTTTTTGAGAAAGTACAGATGAACCGACTAATAACAAAATTTGCTCTTTTTTTTTATTTCAAACCTTAGAAACTTCTACGACATTCACAAAAAACTTTCTTTACAAATATTTGATCTTTACTAATTTAAAGAGTAACTAGTGGCTTGTGCAGCAAATACTGCAAACTAAGTTCGTTAGACGTTCAAATAAACATTTTCAGATTTATTTTCATTGAAAAATCCCAGACATTTTGAAAGTTATTTGCTTCCATAATAATGAAACATACTTCCTCTGAATGCTTTTATGCCACATACTTTTTTCTTGAATCTATACACCTTCAGTTTTTGAGTTTCAACGCGAAAACGCAAGTAACAGTGTCAGGACGATCAGTGGGTTTTTCATGTGGGAGTAAAGCAATAGCTATTTCAGGTCATTGTGGATTGCAGGTGAAAGTTAAAAAAATGTCAGGTTTGCTATGCTTTCGAACAATAAACATAGCATCTTGGCATACCTGCTGCATGTTTTGTGAACTACCTTGAAATGTACAGGGTAAAATCATTTTATTCTACTAAGAGATCTTGCTGAAATGATAGGGAGACCACAAAATTTTGTAGGCCTATTATTGTATCAGTAAGTGATATCTTTTGGTCTTTCCTTAAGAACTGTAATTTTTGCGCTCTCTCCAGCCAATACTGAAGACAGCCACGCATATAAATATTTACACCACACCGTCATTAAATATATGAAAAGGACCCAACCCCACTTGATTAATAATTATAAAAATAATTATTTTTAATAACAATATTTTTATCTTACGCAAGTTTTATAGTTTTCAGTAACATGTACTATATAGCCGCCACTCAGTAAATTATAAAAATGAAGATCTAATTTAAGATATTCTCTACATCTACTTATATGACTCCAAGAGTTTCACCTTAATATCATCAATATGGCATTAATATGTATAATTAATTAAAAATAGTAACATAATGGCATTAACTATAATAATATCATCAAACCACCTCAAGTTTTGTAGATTTTAATATCCAATACACAGCTGTACTCAGAAAACTACACATCGCAGAATCAGACCTGTAAATTATTTTAGTAAGTCTTGAAGTTTTAATAACCAATCGAATTTGAACTCTAAATAATATCAGCAAAGCTGCAGGTCATGGCCTTCGTGTAATAGCCTATTGTTTATTGTAGTGTGTGTTTCGTTTTTTCCTGAAATGTAATTAGTTCTCAAAACTGACGAAAGATGGGTTTTGGAAAATAGACAAATTATGTAGGAAAACTAATGCTTCACTGAAAGTTACTTTTTTCTCTGAAAATCCTTGGATGCCACGCTTCAAAATGACGGGTCACTCATTAAAAGCCGTTCAGCCGTTTTCCAGTAATTTCCATTACCAGTTCAATATATATATACCCTACATCATCCAGAAACAGTTGAAAATCGTGCACCCACTAGTTACTCATTTTCAACTTCACTACTGAAAAATGTAAGATTTTTTATTTCGTTTGAGAAACTTATAATTTCTCTCTTATCATATAAATACATAAATTGCACTAAAAATTTGTATTTCCTATTGTTTATCAACAGCTAAAAACATTGTTAGTTTCTCTAATAATTTAAGGCCAGGGCAGCTATTTAAAAGAATTATAAGGTGGCCCTAAACTTTTTGGCAACACTGTATATATATTGTAATTATGCTGTTGTAAAATTTACAATTAATATGTAATGTATTTATTATTATTATTATTATTATTATTATTATTATTATTATTATTATTATTATTATCAGTTATTACTATCATCATTGCTATATCTGTTTTTCTTTTCTTCTTTTTTTTTTCTTGCATTAGCTCGATGAGAGCTCTATAGTGTTCTGTTGACCCTCTATAGGGCGTTAATTTAATTTGTATTATTTTCATCAGCGCCTTATGGCCTTAATCCTGTCAGATTAAATAAATAAATAAATAATAATAAATATATAATTACAGAAAAGAAATTCGCCGAACCTGAAGAAGAAAACTTTATATTCGTAGACACGAAAGAAAAAACTTATTGCAAACCTCACATACAACACTTCAGATAGTTCTTAAACACACGTTTAAAACATGGATTTTTAAAAACTGTGGGACTAAAGAAACACAAAACAAAACACAACACACCGTCGCGAAGTGGCGCTCCCTTGCAGAAGACACCGACCGACAGACTGTGCGACTGGAAGCGTTTCAACTACGAGTAATAGCTCACATATAACACTAAATTGTGCATGACTTCCAACCAGCCCGAAGAGGGGGAAATCAGACAATACCAATAACCACACCCCCTCTGCAACCCTTCTAATAGCTATACAGGTCGAAACAATGGGGGCATTAGGCAGGCATCCCTCCACCCCTCATTGTTGTCCTGATCCGACACGTTTGTCGTTTGTCGGTGTGATGACAGACCAACTAATACAGGTTGAGCACCAACTCAAGCGAAGTTTCCATTGTGCCCCGGTCCCCGATAGGGAAATCTTGTTTCCACACTACAATTACATTTGTCAGGTCTTGTCAATGGAACTTCTTAGCTAATATAATTACAAAACTTCAACGACAACAAGGAAAGTGGTGTCATTTATGTTTTAAGCCCCTACAGGAGTGACAGTCACTGCAGGCACACAGTATCTTATCATTCTAATCCTTCGCTGTATCTCAACAGGCAGCGTTTAAAGCCACAAACTGAGAGGACCAGGGGTTTGATTCCTGGACGGAAACCAACTTATTTCACTCGCACAGGGACTGGTTGTGTATCCCTTGCCCCTGGATTCTAAGGTTCGAACTATGCCATTCATATATACATACTTATATATAATATTTATTTATTTATGTATTCATAAACTTATTTATTCATATACACTTTCATTCATTTATTCACTGATTCATTTACTTATTCTCTCAATTTTGTTTTCCTTATATATTTGTTTGTTTATTTACTTACTTATTTCTTCATTTAATTATTCATTTGTTTGTTTATTTAATTAATTACTTGCTTATTTATTTATTTACTTATTTATTTATTTACTTATTTATTTACTTATTTACTTATTTATTTATTTATTTATTTGTACACTTATTTACTCATTTATTCACATTCATTCATTCATTCACCGTTTGATTTTCTTATTTACTGAATTTGTTTACTTTTTTATTTATTTACTTAATTGTTCATTTACTTATTCATTTGTTTGTTTGTTTGTTTGTTTGTTTATTATTTATTTATACACTTACTCATTTACTCATATACATTTTCATTCATTCACTGATTCATTTAGTTATTTTCTCAATTTTTTTTGCTTATATATTTGTTTGTTTATTTACTTACTTATTTCTTCGTTTAATTATTCATTTGTTTGTTTATTTACTTAATTGGTTGCTTATTTATTTACTTATTTATTTACTTATTTTTTATTTATTTATTCATTCATTTATTTATTTATTTATTTATTTATTTGTACACTTATTTACTCATTTATTCACATTCATTCATTCATTCATTCATTCACTGATTGATTTTCTTATTTACTGAATTTTTTTTCTTTTTTATTTATTTACTTAATTGTTCATTTACTTATTCATTTGTTTGTTTGTTAGTTTGTTTATTATTTATTTATACACTTACTCATTTACTCATATACATTTTCATTCATTCACCGATTCATTTACTTATTTTCTCAATTTTTTTGCTTATATATTTGTTTGTTTATTTACTTACTTGTTTCTTCATTTAATTATTCATTTGTTTGTTTATTTACTTAATTCGTTGCTTATTTATTTATTTACTTATATGTTTATTTATTTATTCATTCATTTATTAATTTATTTATACATTTATTTACTCATTTATTCACATTCATTCATTCATTCATTCACTGATTCATTTTCTTATTTACTGATTTTTTTTGCTTTTTTTGTTAGTTTATTTACTTAATTGTTCATTTACTTATTCATATGTTTGCTTATTTACTTAATTGTTTACTTACGTATTTATCTATTTATTTATTTATACAATTATTTACTCCTTTACTCACACATTTATTCATCCATTCATTCACTAATTCACTCATTCCCATACTTATTTACTCCATTTTTTACTTATTTATTCGCTTATTTATTCATTTACACATTCATTCACTAATCATTTTTATAAACAAAAACCTATCGTGATCAAATCTAATAAAACAAACAAACATATTTATGAGTAATGTATAAAGTCCACATTACATAAAGGTGGATAACATAATATAAGGACGGTCGTTTGTATAGGCCTACATAGGACAAGAGTACATAAAGGGCAGTTTCCCGGTTCATGAGTTGCTACCAGAGAGAGAGGAAGGTGTTGTTGCATCAATATGAGGCAAAGCTTTTCAACAAAACAGGAGAACGTCGTCTCCATGGATCCCTAACGATCTCTGACGATAGGGCGGCATCGTTAAATGGTGAAAACGAGCATCAAGGAACGCTATACAAATCCTCAGGCGAAGCAGGTGTGAACACAGACCGGAACCAAGGAACAAGAGAGATTCTATCACCATGACAACACCCTCCTACTCTCGATAGATAAAGGCTTTGCAAAGCCCACACACCACCAAGTATGCATTTGTATTCGTTACTATTTGATACTAATAATAATGATGATAATAATAATAATAATAATAATAATAATAATAATATATATATATATATATAATTTGAACTGGTAATGGAAATTACGGGAAAACGGCTGAACGGATTTTAATAAATGGCCCCTCATTTTGAAGCTTGGAACCCAAAGTTTTTCGGAAAAGTAGTAGTTTTCAGTGAAATGTCAATTTTCCTACATAATTTTCCTATTTTCCAAAATCCATCTGTTGTCAGTTTTGAGAACTAATTTTATTGAGTCACGGCCGACTTGATTGAATTTCAAAACAAAACACACACTACAATAAACAATAGGCATTTACACGAAGGCCATGACCTGCAGGATTGCCGACATATTTAGAGCTCAATTCAATTTGTTATTAAAAACTGATTCTGCAGTGTATAATTTTCTGAGTACTGCTGTGTATTGGATATTCAAATCTACGAAACTTGAGGTGGTTTGATGACATTACTACCATTAGAAATTAAATATTATTATAGTTAATATCATGATGCGTCTATTCTTCATTAATTGTACATAATATTAATGCTATATTGATGACATGAAAGTGAAACGTTTTGAGGTTATGTAAGTAAATGTCGAGAATATATTAATTTAGATCTTCCTTTCTATAATTTACTGAGTGACTGCTATATATAATTACAAAACTTACGTAAGATAATAATATTGTTATTAAAAATCAAATATTTTTATACTTATTAAACCAGTGGAGTTGGGTCTTTTTCATATACTTAATGGCGGTATAGTGTCGATATTGATATGTGTCATTGTCTTCAGTATTGGCTCGAGAGAGCGCAAAAATTAAAGTTCCTAAGGAAAGATAAAAAGGTATTACTTACTGATGAAATAAGAGGCCTAGAAAATATTATAGTCTCCAGATCATTTCAGCAAGCTCTCTTAGTAGAATAAAATAATTTTACGCTCTACATTTCAAGTTCCACATGCCGCAGCTATACGAAAATGTATTGTTCGAAATCTTAGCAAACTTGACATTTTTTTAACTTTTGCCTACAATCCACAATGACCTGAAATAGCTACTGCTATCGTCCTGACATTGATACTTGCGTTTTCGCGTTGAAACTCAAAAACTGAAGTTGGATAGGTTCAAGAAAAAGTATTTGGCCTAAAAAATCCATTCAGAGGGAGTATGTTTCATTATTATGGACGCAAATAACTATCAAAAAGACAAGTATTCTTCATTGAAAATAAATCTGAAAAATTTTTATTTGAACGTCTAACGAACTTAGTTTGCAGCAGCATTTGCTGCACAAGCCACTAGTATTAGTGTATTTATTTGTCAGTCAACTTTACAATTCACAGTTATGGTGGACCTTCGCATTTCTGTTTTTCGATCCACCATCCCTTTAATACATACAACTCTTTTTTATTAATGTATTCTTGCCGAGAATTTCTTGATTACTTTCTAATGTTCTGTTATGACTGAATTGCTATGTCCTTCCCCCTCTATCCTCTTCTATTCTCTCCCTCCTACCTAGACTGTCTCCCTTCCATTGCTCGCTCACCTATTAAATATTGCATATTCCTTCCTCAATAATTTGCGTTATTTATTTATTTTCTTCTCTCCCCTCAAATCCTACCTACTCTTAATCATTGTTTTCCCGCTATTTTCTCCTACATTACTTGCTGACCTTTCCGTTTACTGTATTTTACAACACTTACATCACTTTTTTTTTATCCTCTGTTTATTTACATATTCATCTCTTTCTTTTCGCTTCGCTCCTAAATTTCCTATTTTATTACCATAATAATAATAATAATAATAATAATAATAATAATAATAATAATAATAATAATAATAATAATAATACTTACAAATGGCTTTTAAGCAACCCGAAGGTTCATTGCCGCCCTCACATAAGCCCGCCATCGGTCCCTATCCTGTGCAAGATTAATCCAGTCTCTATCATCATATCCCACCTCCCTCAAATCCATTTTAATATTATCCTCCCATCTACGTCTCGGCCTCCCCAAAGGTCTTTTTCCCTCCGGTCTCCCAACTAACACTCTATATGCATTTCTGGATTCGCCCATACATGTCCTGCCCATCTCAAACGTCTGGATTTAATGTTCCTAATTATGTCAGGTGAAGAATACAATGCGTGCAATTCTGCGTTGTGTAACTTTCTCCATTCTCCTGTAACTTCATCCCGCTTAAATAATAATAATAATAATAATAATAATAATAATAATAATAATAATAATAATAATAATAATAATAATTAAATGGGTTCAATATTACATTTTCTCGATATTTGATACCGATACCTACCCATTTAGGGCTTTAATACGTGATACTACAACTTTTTATAATCACACAGTCACCAGAATTATAAATCGATGATTATGCATTTTAACACAGGGTCAATTATTTTCTTGTTCGTTCTCAATAAATTCTCTGACCGACGCATCAACACGGGAACCGCCACTGTTTTATAAAACTGTACTTTATTTTTTTTACTAGTCTCATTTGTGAATAGAACACAGAAACCGACATTAACAAGATTTTATTTAATTTTACTTAGTAGTCTAATTGTTCAATATGTGAGCACAGAAATCACAATTGACTTAAGATTGTATTTAATTTTCTTTACCAGTTCTGTTTTCCAAAATGTGAAACCGGAAACCGCCACTGACCTATAAGATTCTATTTAATTTGTACATATCTTATTTTTCAATATGTGAACACATGAACACTACTGATCTGTGAGGCATTCAGGTTTTTTTATACTCTTATTTCTCAATAACTGAAAATGGGAACCGCCACAAAATTGTAATTTTCTTTACTAGTCTCATTTTTCAATATGTGAACATAAAAACTGCCACTGGCTTGCACTGTATTATATTTAATTTTCTTTACTAGTACTTTTTTTTCCTTCCTGCACAGGATAGGAACCAATGGCGGGCTTATGTGAGGGCGGCAATGAAGCTCCGGGTTCCTTAAAAGCCAGTAAGTAAGTACTTTTTTCAATATGTGGACACACAAACCGCCACTGACCTATAAGATTCTATTTAATTTGTACATATCTTATTTTTCAAAATGTGAACACATGAACACTACTGATCTGTGAGGCATTCAGGTTTTTTTTATAGTCTTATTTCTCAATAATTGAAAATAGGAACCGCCACAAAATTGTAATTTTCTTTACTAGTCTCATTTTTCAATATGTGAACATAAAAACTGCCACTGGCTTGCACTGTATTATGTTTAATTTTCTTTACTAGTACTTTTTTTTCCTTCTTGCACAGGATAGGAACCAATGGCGGGCTTATGTGAGGGCGGCAATGAAGCTCCGGGTTCCTTAAAAGCCAGTAAGTAAGTAAGTAAGTACTTTTTTCAATATGTGGACACACAAACCGCCACTGACCTATAAGATTCTATTTAATTTCCTGTACTGATCTTATTTTCCAATGTGTGAACAATGGAACTGCCATTGACTTATAAGATTACATTTACAGTAGTTTCAGTAGTTGGAAAAAAAAATATATATATATATATATATATATATATATATATATATATATATATATTTCCAATACGTGTACATAGAAACCGCACTAACTTGTAATAACATTTTAATTTTTTTTGCTAGTCTTATTTTTCAATACGCCAATACACGAGCCGGCACTGACTCGTAGACCATATTTTATACTCTTTACTAGTCTTATTTTGCAATACACCAATGCAGGAACCGCCACTGATTTTTAAAACTGTTTTATTATCTTTACCAGTCTCATTTCTAAAACTGTGAACATAAGAACCGCTACTGATTGGTAATATTCGATTTTATTTATTTGTCTTATTTTTTTTTCAAACACTTAACTTAAGAACCGACAATGACTTATAGAAGTCTGATTCGTTTTCTTTATTAGTCTTATTTTTTTTAACATGTGGTCACAAAAACCGCCACTGTCTTATAAAATGTTATTTTTAATCTGTCCGTCCGTCTGTCCGTCCGTCCGTCCGTCCGTCCATCCATCGATCTATCTATCTATCTATCTATCTATCTATCTATCTATCTATCTATCTATCTATCTATCTATCTATCTATCTATCTATCTATCTATCTATCTATCTATCTATCTATCTATCTATCTATCTATCTATCTATCTATCTATCTATCTATCTATCTATCTATCTATCTATCTATCTATCTATCTATCTATCTATCTATCTATCTATCTATCTATCTATCTATCTATCTATCTATCTATCTATCTATCTATCTATCTATCTATCTATCTATCTATCTATCTATCTATCTATCTATCTATCTATCTATCTATCTATCTATCTATCTATTTATTTTTCAAAAGGAGGATAGCAATGGCAAAGGAAGCTTTTAATAGAAAAAGGAGCATCTTCTGCGGACCTCTGGAGAAAGAACTAAGGAAGAGACTAGTGAAGTGGTTTGTGTAGAGTGTAGCATTTTATGGGGGCCAAAACATGGACATTACGACGAAATGAAGAGCAGCAATAGAAGCATTTGAAATGTGGATATGGAGAAGGATGAAACGTGTGAAGTGGACAGACAAAATAAGAAACGAAGCTGTGTTGGAAAGAATGGATGAAGAAAGAATGATGCTGAAACTGATCAGAAAGAGGAAAAGGAATTGATTGGGTCACTAGATGAGAAGAAACTGCCTTCTGAAGGATGCACTGGAAGAAATGGTGAACGGGAGAATAGTTCGGGACAGAAGAAGATATCAATGATAAAAACATTAAGATAATAAATGGATCATATGAGGATAGCAAGAGGAAGGGAGAAACTAGGAAGGACTGGAGAATGCTGGGTTTGCAGTAACAGAACTGACTTTGGGCAGAGCACTATGAATGAATATTTATTTATTTATTTATTTATTTATTTATTTATTTATTTATTTATTTATTTATTTATTTATTTTATTTAATTAATTATTTATTTATTTTTGCCCTGTTTTTCAACATGTCAACAAGAGGAGGGTCACTGATTCATAAAATATTAGATTTACTTTCCTTTACCGGTCATTTTTTACACATTATTCCACGTGTATTCTGTCACTTTGACAGAGCCTCTAGCTTTCCAGAAATCAAGACAAACCTGGCGTTACATCCATAGGAAAAGAAGTGAAGTCTCGAAGGTCAAAAAGCTCAGAAACGAGAAGTGAAATTTCGCAGCTGCATGTATTATTTACTACACCTTTCAAGTCTGTTGTAACTATACTTGCAATTTTAACGTTGTGCAATTCGCTTTCCCTGACAAACAGAAGGAAGGGTGGGTGTATGCGCCATGTTGCTGTCGGGCATGAAGCACCCCCTCCCCAAGTTCTAACATGTCCCGGAGGGACAAAAGGAAGCCAGACAGCGATATTCATGCAGGAACTGCCTGTAGCCTTCCTTGAACGTCCTGGTGCTTGTTTAAAGCTACGTGCTACCATAGTAACAACTCACATGTGCATGCTTCAGAAAGAAGAGAATGAAGAAATAATAATAATAATAATAATAATAATAATAATAATAATAATAATAGTACTGAAGATGATGGTGACAATAACACTTACTTACTGGATTTTAAGGATCCCGGAGGTTCATTGCCGCCCTCACATAAGCCCGCCATTGGTCCCTGTTCTAAGCAAGATTAATCCACCTCCCTCATATCCATTTTAATATTATCTTCCCATCTAGTCTCTCCCTCCCTAAAGCTCTTTTTCCCTCCGGCCTCCCAACACTCTGTATGCATTTCTGGATTCTCCCATACGTGCTACATGCCCTGCCCATCTCAAACGACTGGATTTAATGTTCCTACTTATGTCAGGTGAAGAATACAATGCGTGCAGTTCTGTATTGTGTAACTTTCTCCATTCTCCTGTAACTTCATCCCTCTTAGACCCAAATATTTTCTTAAGCACCTTATTCTCAAACACTCTTAATCTCTCTTCCTCTCTCAAAGTGAGAGTCCAAGTTTCACAACCATAAAGAACCGGTAATATAATTGTTTTATAAATTCTAACTTTCAGATTTTTTGACAGCAGACAGGATGATAAAAGCTTCTCAACCGAATAATAACAGGCATTTCCCATATTTATTCTGTGTTTAATTTCCTCCCGAGTATCATTTATATTTGTTACTGTTGCTCCTAGATATTTGAATTTTTCCACGTCTAATAATTTCCAGTTTTTATATTTCCACCTCGTACAATATTCTCGTCACGAGACATAATCATACACTTTGTCTTTTCGGAATTTACTTCCAAACCTATTTCTTTACTTGCTTCAAGTAAAATTCCCTTATTTTCCCTAGATAATAATAATAATAATAATAATAATAATAATAATAATAATAATAATAATAATAATAATAATAATATTGACGATAATAAGGGTGCTCATATGTATTTTCTCATGGGGTGAGGTGATGAAGGTCTCGGCTATCAGACCTCCTCGGAAAAAATATTCTGTAATTTGATCTTGTAAAAGGAAAATTAGAGCATCTGAACATAATTATTACGAGCCAATTATTTAAGAGTTCCAAGCACAAATTCTCTTAAAAAGGGATAACAAATGAGCGTCTCCTTCATATCATGGACAGGATGTTCGAACCTTGCTTGATGAAGTGTTTCCAATTTCTTGGCCGCCAGGATCTCCAGACTTAACTCCCATGAACTTCTTTTTATGGGGATTTGTTAAAGACCATATGTTTGCTTCGCACCATCCCAGAATTTACTGAAAGGATTTTTCACACGATACAGATGGTTACTCCTAAAATGCTCTTTAGAGTGGACGACAAGATGGTCTGTCACTTGCAATTTCGCGTTGGATAATTATGTAAATTAGAAAAAATGTACAGTGGAAGCTCCTAAGTTCGACAGAAATCAAGTTCGACATTCTATATAGTTCGACTACTTATGTAGGAGAATGGGACACGCTCCTATACGGGCACTAAGATATGGGTTTGCCATTTGAATGGGAATTTGTTCTGTGTCTTGTAGTGATACTTTTGTTAAAGGAAAACTGAATATTTTATTGATTATGACATCCATATTGATAACTGATTATAAATTAATGAACTCTTCTTTTTCTGTTTGAGAATTGTGCCGTTTGTGAGACGTAACTGTCGAAACCCACTGTGGTACTAGAAGCGCATACACAAGTCTCGGGGCGGGCAGGAAATGCAAGTACAGTACTGTATTCGTTGATGGATAACCAATAAGAATTTGTATACATTTCACCTGCCACACCCACTACCCTTATTGGACAGAACTTTCAATTCTGCTCTGTCGAGTCCACTGTATTTAGACAAATTATTCTTACAATATAAATAAGGGAGCTCAAGGCATATAAAGACGTTAATGTTAACACACCAAGCTTGGAAAATAGTGGTATACAATTGCTACGAGGAGCAACATCACAAATGATCCTCATAGCTCTCTTCTATACAGGGTGTTTCAAAAATACGGGGCACAATTTCAGGTATGTATTTCCTACATGTAGACAATCAAAATAGTTCATTACAACATGTGTCCGGAAATGCTTTATTTCAGAGTTATGGCCTTCACAACATTGAAATTCACCGGAACGTTTTTCTTTCCGCAGGCCGTTGCCGTCAAAGGAGACATTAAGAGGGCACTCTGACAGTTCATTCCGAGGCGAAGGTTGCATTCAGTGTTGTGTAGGCGTTAAGACTGTGCGACATGTATTCAAATCAAGAGCTACCAGAGATACACTTCATGTACGGTAAGGCGGACGGCAATGCTGGCTCGTCGTTTGTACCAGCAGAGGTACCCACAGCGACAATGTCCAGATCGGAAGACATTTGTACGTCTCCATTACCGTCTGGGCGAGTATGGAAAATTTAACTCTCCTGGTTTGGGAAGGGGACGACCAAGATCTACAACTCCAGAAGTACAGGAGGAGATTCTGGAGGCTGTGAACATGACTCCTCCTATCACCACACGAAGGGTAGCGTTGCAAGTCAATGTTCCTCATACGACTGTCTGGAGACTGTTGAAAGATATCCTTATCATTTGCAACGTGTACAGGCCCTGTCACCAGCAGATTACCCTGCACGAGTTAGGTTCTGTCAGAGGTTCTTGCAGCAGTGTGGTGTAAATCCGAACTTTCCTGCCTTAGTATTATTTACAGACGAAGCACAGTTCACACGAGATGGCATAACAAATTTCTACAATCAGCATGTATAGGCGTATGAAAACCCACGTGCAACTGTTCCATCTCATCACCAGGTGCGGTTCTCCCTCAACATGTGGGCCGGTATCATTGGTGATCGATTAGTTGGACCCCATGTACTTGTAAACAGACTTACGGGGCAGGCGTACACAAACTTCCTGGAAAACACCATACCTCATGTTTTAGAAGACACTCCACTGATCTATCGTCAACACATTCACTTCTTGCATGATGGCGCTCCTGCACACTTCAGTCGTACGGCTCGCCGGTACTTGGATCGAAGGTTTCCTGATCGATGGATAGGTAGAGGTGGCCCAATTGCTTGGCCTCCACGCTCACCTGATCTGAACCCCCTCGATTTCTACTTGTGGGGCCATTTAAAATCATTGGTTTATTCGTCTCCGGTGCCTGATTTGGAATCCCTTCGGAATCGAATTGTGGCATGTTCTGAGGACATACGCAATACTCCTGGAGTTTGAGATCGTGTTCGCAGGTCAATGAGACATCGATGTGAGGTCTGTATTCAAGCAGGAGGTGGACATTTTGAACATCTTCTGTAATGACAACGACCTGCGGAAAGAAAAACTTTCCGGTGAATTTCAATGTTGTGAAGGCCATAACTCGGAAATGAAGCATTTCCGGACACATGTTGTAATGAACTATTTTGATTGTCTACATATGGGGAATACATACCTGATATTATGCCCCGTATTTTTGAAACACCCTGTATAAACATTCATATATATTTATTATCAGGGAATACTGCTTAATTGTATTTACTTCCTCTAAGTCCTCACTACTTTATAATATGGACATGCCTTCGATATGTTGATTCTGCATCGAGTATCGTTGAGGCAGAATAATAGCGCGGTGTTAATTAAATTAAAAGTACCGGAACTCAACAACACTTTATCATGCCATACCGAGCAAATGATCAAATGTCATAAATAAGGCCACTGCACTGGTAGGCAGGAAGTCTAACTCAATGTTTAAACTACGACCTAATATCCATTTCAAAGACTGTGAAGCAAAGATTCCAGGCATAAGTGTAGGAGGGTGGTAGAGAATGAACATGACGATCATGATGAGGCATTAAGATGGAGAAGAAGAAGCTGACAAGAAAGATGAGTAAAAGGAACAAGAGGAATAAGAGAATGAAATAATATGGTAACGAACATGATAGTGAGGAAGAAGATAACGGATGGTAAGAAAGAAAAGAATGATTATGGACGAGGAAGAGAGAGCAAACAGACGATGATGTTAAAGGCAATGACGATCAAGATGTTGAAAGAAAGGAATCCCACTTCCATTCCGAACACTGTTGGTGCAGGATTTCAAAGCCACGTGTGTGTATTTTCTTACGTAACGAACAAACAAGGGGTCGATTACCAGTACAAATACTGTAGGGCTATTATAAAATCTCTAATATGTGAGTCACCCTCAGTGACGGTTTGAGTAGATGTGACTGACGAGTCGGCAAATAAGTATTTCTTATGAGTAGCTAAAAATGAAGTTTTGCTCTAATATATCATTAAAACGGTAGCCACGTCTATATACATAAATGCCAGTACTTCATAACGTCAGTATTAACAACTGTATTTTTTCCAACAAATAATGATAACGTGTAATGATTTCTTAACACAGCTACAGCTTGCACGTGCGCCAACAAATACGTGACAACGTGTAATGATTTCTTAACACAGCTACAGCTTGCACGTGCGCCCACAAATACGTGACAACGTGTAATGATTTCTTAACACAGCTACAGCTTGCACGTGCGCCCACAAATACGTGACAACGTGTAATGATTTCTTAACACAGCTACAGCTTGCACGTGCGCCAACAAATACGTGACAACGTGTAATGATTTCTTAACACAGCTACAGCTTGCACGTGCGCCAACAAATACGTGACAACGTGTAATGATTTCTTAACACAGCTACAGCTTGCACGTGCGCCAACAAATACGTGACAACGTGTAATGATTTCTTAACACAGCTACAGCTTGCACGTGCGTCAAATACGTGACAATGTATAATGATTTCTTAACGCAGCTACAGCTTGCACGTGCGTCAAATACGTGACAATGTGTAATGATTTCTTAATGCAGCTACAGCTTGCACGTGCGTCAACAAATACGTGACATGTAATGATTTCTTATCAAGTTATAGGTATGTGCATAGTTAAAATTACATAGTAAAGGAAAAGACAATACAAATACGTTTAAAGAGTAAGTTAAAATGTATGTAAGTCTTCATACACCTTTGTAATGGTGAATATGAGAATTACTTACATATTCACTATTACAGAGTATAAAGACTTAGGTATGCGTACACTTTAATATAATGTTTAAACGTATTATTAATGTATTTACCTTTCCATTGTATGCATACTGTATGTAACACTATGTAGTTTTAATTGTACTCATATTATAGTATGATTTCAATTTATAATTATCAAATGTAACATATTCATTCTTTTTAAACATTTTAAATTTTAACTTTTTAAATGTCATTAAACACGTACCTAAGTAATATTATTAGATATTGTTAATTTTCATCTTAAGATGCCGCATAAGGTGAAAACGGTAATGAGAAAGTAATTTACATTTATTATAGTAACAAAACGGTATAGAAGTAAAGTATAATGCTTGTTTTTTTAGAATCAAATGTCATTTGATAAGTTCTGCAGTGCTCGGGAAAAGTGACATAAGTCAGTTTCCACAAACCTTTTTTGATAATTTATTGACAGCTTACGGAACATCTGCTCCCTTGGAAAAAAATACATAAGTATTTCTCCCATTAGAATAATTCATAGAGAAAAAAATCAAATCGACATAAACCAGTGCAAGTTGTCAATAAATTATCAGACTTATGTCACTTTTCCCGAGCACTGCAGAGTTATCCTGACAGAAAAATAAAAAGTAAGCCTACATAGTAGTTTCCAAGATGCCAAGATTACTGTCACACTTCGAAGAAATGCGATTTACAACCAGTTGTGTCAACTTCGGTGATAATCGTGTATTTTCCTACTGTAAATTGAGGGTCCTAAACACTCACCAAAATGTTCAAATTGTGAAAGAATACATAAGCTAGCTATGGGCAATGGGCAAACAAATGGTACAACGCGTTGTTTCACAGTAAAAGATTAGGGACAAACAAAATAGTAATCATTATATAAATAGTATACAATATGGGCCCGTTTCACATGGTCAACAAATTACAAATCAACATTTACAATCACGAGTAAAATATTACAAATGCAAATTCCATCCCACAATGCACTCTTATTAATTTGTGAAGTTTGACAAGCTTTACAAAATCAGCTAAGGAAATTTACAAACGAGATCACGCATTACACAATGACGCCAATAACAATTTAGGAAAAAACTCTAAGAAGCAGAACTAAATTTACCGTATTATTGCCACTAGTAATTAATATGTTTATATTTTATACAAAAATGAATTATATGAGCTAGCTAAACCACACTTAAAAGAAATAAAAAGTAAAATATTGCCAAGAAACATTTAAATGCTTCCAGATTTCGCTATACTGACAACGCTGGAGTTTCGTGATGTGATTGGTCGAATATATCAATGTTTGATTGATTTAAAGATTTAAATAACCACGTTCAGAATCTTTCAGCATGCCTTCTTCCCAGGATACAAATGAAAATAAAATTGCAGTTTTTACAGAGATAAGAAAGGAAAAGAATATCTGCACAAAGATGATTTAGAAACTCTATGAATATATCTTTTAATTCCATGGAACTCATACCCAGTATCCACTCTATGAAAAACTATATAAAGTTATTTGCTTTAAAGTTAAGCTCCACTTTTCCCTGTTGGATATTAGATACTCATATGATCTCTATTTTTACAGTGCTTCCATTGTATCGGGACTCATTTCAAACCTTTTAGTACATTTATGTAGTGATAAGAATGTGTTGTTAGTTTTTGGCCCAAGAATATTACGCCTTCTAAGATTAAATTCCCGGTTACATCAATTGCTTGTTTATGCGGATGACGTTAATATGTTACAAGAAAATCCACAAACTATTAGAGAAAACATGGCAGTTCTACTTGAAAAAAAAAAATAAATAACTTATATGAAAAGGTCTTGTGACCAGAACATAGTATGAAATGGAAATATGAAAATTGGAAATGTATCCTTTGAAAAGATGGAAAAATGCAAATACTTTTGACCAAGAGTAACAAATATAAATTACACTCGAGAGGAAATTAAACGTAGAATAAATATAGGAAAATCCTGCTATTATTCGGTTGAGAAGCTTTTAACATCCAGTCTGCTTTAAAAAAGAACTGAAAGTTAGAATTTATAAAACAGTTATATTACCGGTTATTCTGTATAGTTGTGAAACTTGGACTCTCACTTTGAGAGAGGAACAGAGGTTAACTATGTTTGAGAATAAGGTGCTTAAGAAAATATTTGGGACTAAGGGGAATGAAGTTACAGGAGAATGGAGAAAGTTACACAACGCAGAATTACACGCATTGTATTCTTCACCTGACATAATTAGGAACATTAAATCCAGACGTTTGAGATGGGCAGGGCATGTAGCACGTATGGGTTAATCCAGAAATGCATATAGAGTGTTAGTTGGAAGACCGGATGGAAAAAGATCTTTGGGGAGTCCGAGACGTAGATGGAAGGATAATATCAAAATGGATTTGAGGGAGGTGGGATATGATGCTAGGGACTGGAATAATCTTGCTCAGAATAGGGACCGATGGCGGGCTTATGTAACGGCGGCAATGAACCTGTGAGTTCTCTAAAAGCCATTTGTAGAAAGAAGTAAATATAATGTAAGTGCACTATGTAAAAGCAAAGGGTGCTATTCATAGACATTTCCCTAGCCCACGCTACGGGCGTGCTAAACTAGCACTAGACTGGTTACTTGTACAGGATTCATATCATATCATATCATATCATATCATATCATATCATATCATATCATATCATATCGCTAACACTGGTTTATGAATATGAAAAACGTTAGTTCTCTGATCATCCACCGGAAGCCCGCGCTAAGAATGTCTATGAATACGGCCCTAAGAGTTCAATTTTCTCGTTACAAAACGTTACTAACGGCTCCGAAAGCCTTCTGTCACATTGAATACCTACCGGATATTTTGTTGAGTGAAAGGAGGTCGGAGCGTGGTGCCGATCACATCTCATTCTACTGCCGAGATCATGAAAGCATGATACTGTGTCTTCATATTTCTCTTACGCCGAAGTATTTCTTCGAAACCCGCCTACGGTCACGGCTAGGAAAACGTTGTCCGGAACACTTCAAACTCTCGTCATTTCAAAAGCATGCGTGTTGCGTCAGAGGAAGGGGCTCATAGTGTTACGTAACGTGATGCCGGGAAATGAGTAAAAAAAAAAAATAGTTCAATTAGTTAATACTTTTTTACGTCCTAAACTCGTGTTACAGTCTCAGTAGAGGGAGTGGCAGGAACAGAACTACGCAACATCCACATTCTAACGACGCCAACTCAAGTTTTTATTAACATCATGAGGGCTATTTTAGGTATCTTTTGTTCTGAACGTTACGAAGACTTCCGTTATTCTGTAATGAGGCCAGAATTTCTGAAGCTCAAAACTGGACAGTTGCTAGGACTACAGTTTCGCAGAAAATTCCTTCTACTTATCATACAATATTCTGTACCGCAAACAAATCAGTAATTCAACTTTAAAATAATGTAAACACAACGCGGACATAATATATATATATATATATATATATATATATATATATATTTTTTTTTTTTTTGTTTTTTTCAGATTTAACATTATAATATATCAACATTGTCCCTCACCGTAGCGTAGTGGTCTAAGGCATCCTGCCTACGACTCGCGCTACGGAATGCGCGCTGGTTCGAGTCCTCATGGGGGGAAGAAATTTTCTCATGAAATTTCGGCCAGTGTATGGGACCGGTGCCCACCCAGCATCGTGATGTACAGATGCCTCAAACTAGCAAGCTGTCTCGTTCGCGCAGGCGCATAGAGCACTTCTCCCCTACCACTGTCCGCCTACTACTGTGAACTGTGGACTAGAAAGGTACAGCTCAGTTCTAATAACAGTCGAGAAGGCTGCATAGGGAGGGTACATCTTGAATACATTGTCAAGCGGTCAACTTTTCAGATAATATGACTATACCTGGGTATCGGAGCCTAGGTGTGCCCCCCCTCGTTAGCTCTACTACTTCCCCTCTCCAGACAGCTTCCTAGTTTGAGGCATCTGTACTTGGGGAGCTACGATAGGTAGCGAAATCTGGTTGCGAAAGCCAGCTATAACGGCTGGGGGGATTATCGTGCTAATCACATGATACCTCCATTCTGGTTGGATGATCGTACTCCTCTGCTTCGGCATGTGGACGTGATGTCAGCAGCCGGCTGGTCGGTCTAGGCCCTTCACGGGCTGTAGCCCAACGGATTATTATTATTATTATTATTATTATTATTATTATTATTATTATTATTATTATTATTACAAAACAGAACGAAATTACATTGGTCATAATAAGTCTAGACCTTGGATTTTTAGGTTCGAATAGGATACAGTAGGTTGCAATAATTTTATGTAAAATTTCCTAAATGTATGCAACACAAGAAACTCTCGAGCGATGATATTGCCTAGAACTATTTGCATTTAAGAAAATATTTTTTCAGCCTATGCTAAACGAACCTAAAAATCCGAGGTCTAGTCATAACACAAAATTACACTATACTCAAAGCAATCCTATTGGGCATATTTTTCTGGTAAATGGGTTTCCATAACAAGTTCTTATTCTCCTTCAAGAATTAAAAAAATCTAGGGCATTGCATCTGTGCATCTGAATTAAAATTATTGGTTTTAAATTTTTCGGGTAAATTAATCTGAGTGGAAGGTGACATGGAAAAAGGAGATAACAAGGGCAGACAAGGAGAACAAGGGGAATACAAGAGCAAGGGGAACACAGGGAGAACAAGGGAAACCCAAGAAGAACAAAGAGAACATAAGGAGAACAAAGAGGACACGGGGAGAATAAGGGGAACACAGGAAGAACAAGAGGAAAGCCACCGACGTGGCTCAGCCGGTTAAGACGCTTGTCTGTCGGTCTGAAGTTGCGTTCGGGCGCGGGTTCGAGCTCCGTTTGGGCTGATTACCTGGTTGAGTTTTTTTTCCGAGGTTTTCCCCAACCGTAAGGTGAATTCCAGGTAATCTATGGCGAATCTTCGGCTCCATCTCGCCAAATACCATCTCGCTATCACCAATCTCATCGACGTTAAATACTAAATAACCTGGTAGTTGATACAGCGTCGTTAAATAAACTAAAAAACAAGAGGAACACAGGGAGAACAAGGGGAATACAAAGAAAATAATGGAGGAGGTTGCATTTTTAAGTGCGGAGAAAGACGTAGTTCTACGTCAAAACATAATAGTTGGAGCGATTAATTTTTATGTAGGCCTATAACTATTTCATGCGAATTTGATCAACTTTACAGCATCCATCAGGTTTTCGAACAGGCACAATAAAATGACATCATGTTTCTCACGAAGTAAACTCACTTCCCACTGAAAATACAATCCACTCGAATCCCCGTCACTTGTTTTATTGTTTCTCTTTTGGAAAAGAAGATTACAGGTAGTCCATTTCTTTACAATTATTCGGGGGTTTGAAGCCAACCCGATTGTGATCTTGACACAGATTGTACTCCGCAGAGCCAGCATACATCACTGAGGGCATTAACCATCCTTCTCATAGCATTTAATGTCGTTCCACGTCGCCAAGCCGTTTCCTTAGAATAATATTAGGATTTAGCAAATGTCAACAATTTGTCTTCTGGTTCATCCTATTCGCCGTCAGATGTCTCTTGTAATGTGTCACAAGAATTAACAGAGGTGGAAGACACTGGCTGCTGTGTAACGAAGAAGGCAATCTAATTGATTGCCCCGACTGCAAGAGCAATATGAAGATACGACCTGAGGAGCGGAAGGGAGGAACACTCCACTACACAATGACAAGCGACAAACCAATTTTCCGGAAACAAAAGAACTCTGCTCTCTTAAATTGGCTGCAAGCAATAACAAGGCAAGGCGGCACTTGAAGCAAATCTGGTGTAAGGATATCGATTTAAATTTAATGCAAGCATACTTTTAATTACAGTAAAATTCAGTTTATGTCATTTTAGTGCAAGGTATTACCTATATGTGAATGCTAGAATAATAATAATACTATTAATGCTAAGTTTATCGCCGTCATTATTATTATTATTATTATTATTATTATTATTATTATTATTATTATTATTATACGTAATATCGTAATACGTATATGATTATGTCTCGTGACGGGAATATTGTACGAAATGGAAATATAAAAATTGGAGATTTATCCTTCGAAGAGGCCACCAGTGTGGCTCAGTCGGTTAAGGAGCTTGCCTTCCGGTCTGAAGTTGCGTTCGGGCGCGGGTTCGATCCCCGCTTGGGCTGATTACCTGGTTGGGTTTTTTCCGAGGTTTTCCCCCAACCGTAATGTGAATGCAAGGTAATCTATGGCGAATCCTCGGCCTCATCTCGCCAAATATCATCTCGTTATCACCAATTTCATCGACGCTAAATAACCTAGTAGTTGATACAGCGTCGTTAAATAACCAACTAAATTAAATCCTTCGAAGAGGTGGAAAAATGCAAATATCTTGGAGCAACAGTAACAAATATAAATGACACTCGGGAGGAAATTAAACGCAGAATAAATATGGGAAATGCGTTTTATTATTCGGTTGAGAAGCTCTTATCATCCAGTCTGCTGTCCAAAAATCTGAAAGTTAGAATTTATCAAACAGTTATATTACCGGTTCTTCTGTATGGTTGTGAAACTTGGACTCTCACTCTGAGAGAGGAACATAGGTTAAGGGTGTTTGAGAATAAGGTGCTTAGGAAAATATTTGGGGCTAAGCGGGATGAAGTTACAGGAGAATGGAGAAAGTTACACAACACAGAACTGCACGCATTGTATTCTTCACCTGACATAATTAGGAACATTAAATCCAGACGTTTGAGATGGGCAGGGCATGTAGCACGTATGGGCGAATCCAGAAATGCATATAGAGTGTTAGTTGGGAGACCGGAGGGATAAAGACCTTTAGAGAGGCTGAGACGTAGATGGGAGGATAATATTAAAATGGATTTGAGGGAGGTGGGATATGATGATAGAGACTGGATTAATCTTGCACAGGATAGGGACCGCTGGCGGGCTTATGTGAGGGCGGCAATGAACCTTCGGGTTCCTTAAAAGCCATTTGTAAGTAAGTAAGTATACGTAATATCATTTTCAAGGAAAACCTCAACTCTAAAATATAACTGTCATCTAAAAAATGTATTAATTAACAGAAAAGATTGTATTAGAGACCTCGGTATATTAATTGACAATAAATTATATTTTCACAACCACATTGATTATAATAGCATATATCAACACATGATTGATTATTTATTCCGTCAATATGGCTTAAGCAATGAATTACATATGAAAGAAAGACATATGAAAGGAAACTATTCATGTATTACATCCTGTTTTATCTCGATACTAAAGTAGGATGTAATACATCAATAGTTTCCTTTCATATGTTTTTCTTTCATATGTAATTCATTGCTTAAGCCATATTGACGGAATAAATAATCAATCATATGTTGATATAATATGCTATTAACACGAACCTTAGCTGAACATTCCCCAACATGAATTGTAAATCACATTGATTATATTTATAACTATGCAATAAGAATGTTAGGAATAATTCGGTCAATTACTTATTCTTTTTCAACACCTGACTCTCTTCTGATACTATACTATACATTAGTGCAGCCGTGGCGAAAAGGCCATGGTGCGCCGAGCCACTGTGTAAGCTGCAACATGCATAGCACCTATGGAGGGAGGCGGACAACCGAAGGGGAAGTTAAAGTTTAGGACGTGTAACGAAGAAAGAAATTAACAAGAAAACATAGGACACATTATCACAACCTAAAATTAACTGTCTTCAGAATGTCTCTGCGACAAAGTTTCAAAATCAGGAATTATGTCACTTACTGCCAATCGTAGTTGATCACGAAGGTATTTGTCTGTCAGTCGTGATCTAAATTTGATTTTTACTATTTTCATTGTTGAAAATAATTTTTCACAAACGTAAGTTACAGCGAACATGGCTTCAACAAAGCAAGCGAAAGAACGAAGCTTCAAATATTTATTTTTTTCCAAAGATTTGAAGTTTCCAATATCTGTCAAGTCCTTACATCTAGCTTTCATTTAGCGTCACATTGTAAATCTGTGAGTTTAAATTGAAAATCTAACCGCATTATTCGTACATCTGCTGTAAAAGAATCGACGTACAGAGATGATGATGATGATGATGATAATGATAATAATAATAATAATAATAATAATAATAATAATAATAACACAACCTTTTAATGTTTCATCAGTAACATGTAGTAACTTATAATGCCGTTTTATGTTATACAACCGTTTTCCTAGTAATATTTGTGAACACATCTTACATTTAATATTTTCATCATATTGTAAGCAAAAGAATACATCCTCCCATCCCACTTGAAGCTTTCGCTTTTTATAGAGGTACATGGTTTCGAGAGAGATATTGCGACGATACGCCACTCGCAGGTCCGAGACAAATACAAATAGAACGGAGTTTGACTCCAGTGAGTAAGAGGGTGTGGGTTGTAGGTAGGAAGCGAGCCACAATGTGCTCGTGAGTCGCATTTTCGCCGCGGCTGCATTAGTGAGATCGAAACTCGAATGTGGATCTGTAGTTTGGAGCTGTATTACTAGTTCTGATTCGGCAAAACTGGAAAATATTCAAAGGAAATTCATTTCATTATGTTCGTACAGATTCCTGCCTAATAACTCTGGGTATAACTATGATAAAAAATACGAGCACTTTAAATGTCGAAGCCTGTATGCCAGACGTCATGATCTGGATTACTTATTTTTATGTAAGGTCCTTAAAGGTGACAATTTATCAATCTTTCTTAAACAGTGTCAGGCTTCGTATTACTATGAACAACATGAGACATCACAAACTCTTCTATATTAGAAATTCTAAATCTTCCTCGCCGGTTTCCAGATGTATTAAACATGCTAACTTACATGTAGGTGATTTCGATCCATTCAATGTATAGAAGTATTAGAATATGGCAATGCCTGTGCTAATATTATTTGCATAATCCTTATACACAAATTGGTAGTAAGAATCAACTTTTTTCCCTAATATTTTATAGTATTAATTCTTGAAAATTAATTATAGGAAACTATGTTCTTTATTTTGTTGTTAACTCAAGTATTTAATTGTACCATAGTTGTTCATTTCAATGTAGTAATTGTATCACTGTGCTGGACTTTTATTGGCCAATGGCTGTTGTCCAGCACATAAATATCAATAAATAAATAAATTATTATTATTATTATTATTATTATTATTATTATTATTATTATTATTATTATCCTGCAGGAGATACTCTTTTAGACCGAAAAAGGAATGAAGAAATTTTAGAACAATTAGAAGTAGAGTCAGTAGAAGAAAAATCAGCAGATACAAATTCAATTGGCTAGATCATGTAAGAAGAATGGAAAATTCAAGAATCCCAAAAATTATTATGCAATATAAACCTAGAGGACATCGTCGACCAGGAAGACCTTTAAGAAGACTGCTAGATGGGGCCGAAACAGGTCTACAGAGGCCTAATTCGTGAAGGATGATGATGATGATTATTATTATTATTATTATTATTATTATTATTATTATTATTATTATACACTCGGCAGTGAATAATTACACTGAACAACAAGGGTGCTATTCATAGACATTTCGCAGCATGCGCTACGAGCGTACTAAGCTAGCCCCAGCTATCCGCTGGTTACTTGTACAGAATTCAAATCATATCCTATCGCTAACACTGGTTTATGAATACGAAAAACGCTGATCATCCACCGGAAGCCCGCGCTAAAAATGTCTATGAATACGGCCCCAAGAGTTTTTCTCCGATTTAAAACAATGTGTCCCTTATGGTTTAGTGTGCGCTGAATCCGAAAATGCATCTCTTTCCTTCGCATCATATAAGGGTTTTAAGATACACTATTATTTCACTTTTCGATAAGCGCTCCCCCAGGAAACATCTGGCGCGGGCTGGGGGTTGTAAACCAAAAGAAAGGCTAATGGTTTTTATGAGTTTATAACTTATTTCCGGTTTCTTATGGCTGCTGGCATGTTCTTTTGTACTTCTAATAAATAAACAGGTATTGGTCCCTTATATTCAGTAAACTTCAGAACAGTTCAAAGTGACGTCTATGCAATGAACAAACAAAGATGTGGTTTTCAGTATTTAAAAGAAAAGTTTACCTTTTGTGTGAAGGCAAATTAAAAAAGGGAATTTTCATCGGTCCACAGATTCACAAAGTTATGGCTGAGTCTTTGTTTGAGGAAAAACTCTGCGTTACAGAAAAAAAAAAATGGCATGGAGCGCTTTCAAACATGTTTGCTCAAATTTCCTTGGAAATTCTAGGGCAGATACATAGAACTTGTTGTGGAAACCATATCAAGTGCGTATGAGAAAATGGGGTGTAATATGTCTCTCAAAATGACGTTTTTACATTGTCATTTGGATTTCTTTCCTCCTAATCTTGGAGCGGTAAGCGACGAGCATGGGAAAAGATTTCATCAAGAAATATCTGAAAAGGGAAGGCGATATAAAAGAAGATCATCATCCAGCATGCTTGCAGCCTATTGTTGGTTCCTTGTAAAAGACAGTTCCGGGTCTAGTTGTAAACAAAGTCATCCAGAAAATTCTTTTATACTGTAAGCTCAAATTCCGAGATTTTTCTCATACGCATGAAATATTATTATTGTTGTTGTGTTTTAAACTATGTAACATGATTTTTGAATCCAGTACATATTTCTCAAGCATTATGAGGCATTTTGAATCTCTAGTGGGTTGTAATTTTACCAGCAGCAGTGAAAAATTAAAAAACAAGAAGATTTTTCATTAAAAAATTCAATTAATTTTTCCCGGAAAATGGTGCATGATGGGGAAATTTAGATTTTAAATTCAGATTTAGGGCACACATATTAGTAATATTCATCTATTTTTATTTCGGAGCAAGACAAAAAGTAAAAATTTGTTATTCAGTGTTACTATACAGAACTTTTACAGTGTTGGGACAGAAAACGTTACTAATGAACCATGCATATGCGTTAGATTTATAATCAGTCTGTAATTATTGCTTTGCTTTAGCTGTTATACACACGAAACTCCCTGTTTAAGTCTCGTACACAGAGAAAAAAATTGCTGCCTCTCTAACAGCTGTTCGCATCGATTGTCATTTTATGATGATGCTTGTATTACAACCACAGAACAAGACAAAAAAGGACAGTATAATATTAAAATAATATTGCGGTAGCTGTACTCTTTGATCAAAATATAACGTGGTAATGCATTAGGTCCAGTTGTACTATCGATACTTGACGCGGCACACTAGCTTACACTATCTAATGCAATAAAGAATCACAGTTTATTCTGTTATCTTTTGTAATTACATTATGATGAAACTATGACATAACTGTGTAACAATTGTATTGTTATACACGACGTATATAGTGATTATTAGTCAGGAATTTACACATGATTTATAAAGGAGTTATTGCTGTATAAACACAGTCTAGTATATACAGTCACGAAGCTCAATACGTAGTAAATATGCATCCATAGATAGTTGCTAACCACTAGCATCGCTACTATCGCCTCATTACAGACAATGCGAAATAGTACCTGCACAGTCTATTGTTTCTAGTACCCTCATAAACTCAAGCTTCGTGACTGTATATACTAGACTGTGGTATAAGTATAACCAATAGCTGTTAGAGTTTTTATTAGTAAGACCACAAAATTATATACAGTTTTACTAATAAAAACTCTTATACAGACATATTAGGAATATTTATTTTTCAGTCACTGACTTTACTGCAATATATGTAAGGTACAAAACCTTTACGTCGTGCACTTTTAACTATTTGATAATAAGAGTAGTCACACAAGAATATCCTAGTTATGTTGGTTTTAGTATGTTTTTATTACTCTGTATGCTATTTAATATGTATTGTATTTGTAGAGACTAATGATATTGCTAGAGCGAATGTCGTATCTGATGATGTTGGCGTAATCCAACGAAAACGTTCATACGATTTTTAAAACATGTAACGTAAAGGTTTTGTACCTTACATATATTGCAGTAAAGTCACTGACTGAAAAATAAATATTCCTAATATATATTACAGACTTTTCTGAAAATCAATCAAAAATGAATTGCAAAATCTTATACAGATGTTTAACTGTCTTATACTTATACAGTGAATAATAATTTATAAGTCATGTGTAAATTCTTGACTAACAGTGATAATACCTCGGTGGCCAAGAAATGACTCCACCGCGACCGATCCAACGCCCAGGATACGTTTCATTGATCCTACTGCAAAGTCGTTTTGGTTGTGTCCGCAAGTGAATACTGATGATGGACATGTGACTGACGCCCGTGATTTTCAAACAGCTGCACGTCAGATATTGTAAAGAACAGGGCATACGTTCATAGAAACTTTTTTTGTTCAGAATCACCAATATTATCACTCCTCACGCCATGTACCTTTCCTCCTGACTCACTCCGTATATTTGTATTACAGGACCCCGGATTCACTTCCCTTTCGAAGTCATGTTAAATATATTTATCGATCTCATGCATTCATCTCCCTCACTGAACTGAAATGTGATCGCGCGATCCTCGAATACGGTGACAGACATGCTAACCACAGAGAGAACACCTCATTTCAAAGATGTTTTCATGATGGAACATTTGGGCCTAAACGTGTGTGTGTGCGAGAGGGAGGCAAGCCTTTAGAAGGCTCGGCACTCATCGTCTGTCATTAGCCTTCATTATGATGCGGTGCTCTTGTTAATTATTAGAAGTGAGGGGGGAGGGGAGGCCGCGTACCACCGCTCTCCGAAGTAGCAAGTTGCTCGACCGTCTAGTTTGGGTCTGCCTGTACACCCTCTCTCGAAATTCAGTTGCCTGCCGTCACCAAGCTGTTATAGTTATCGCAACAGTTTTTGTGTGGTTCGAAAAAAATGAATAGAATAAAATATGAAGGATTATATGAATTGAGGATTTCCTCTTCTGTAATAATAATAATAATAATAATAATAATAATAATAATAATAATAATACTTACTGGCTTTTGAGGAACCCGGAGGTTCATTGCCGCCCTCACATAAGCTCGCCATAGGCCCCTATCCTGAGCAAGATCAATCCAGTCTCTATTATCATATCCCACCTCCCTCAAATCCATTTTAATATTACCTCCCCATCTACGTCTCGGCCTCCCCAAAGGTCTTTTTCCCTCTGGCCTCCCACCTGATACTCTATACGCATTTCTGGATTCGCCCATACCTGCTACATGCCCTGCCCATCTCAAACGTCTGGATTTAATGTTTCTAATTATGTCAGGTGAAGAATACAATGCGTGCAGTTCTGTGTTGTGTAACTTTCTCCATTCTCCCGTAACTTCATCCCTTTTAGCCCCAAATATTTTGCTAAGCACCTTATTCTCAAACACCCTTAACTATGTTCCTCTCTCAAAGTGAGAGTCCAAGTTTCACAACCATAAAGAACAACCGGTAATATAACTGTTTTATAAATTCTAACTTTCAGATTTTTTGACAGCAGACTGGATGATAAAAGTTTCTCAACCGAATAATAACATGCATTTCCCATATTTATTCTGTGTTTAATTCCCTCCCGAGTATCATTTATATTTGTTACTGTTGCTCCCAGATATTTGAACTTCTCCAACTCTTCAAAAGATAAATTTCCAATTTTTATATTTCCATGTCGTACAATATTCTCGTTACGAGACATAATCCTATACTTTGTCTTTTCGGAATTTACTTCCAAACCTATCTCTTTACTTGCTTCCAGTAAAATTCCCGTGTTTTCCCTAATCGTTAGTGGATTTTATAATAATAATAACAATAATAATAATAATAATAATTATTATTATTATTATTATTATTATTATTATAATAATAATAATAATAATAATAATAATACTATTCCATGCATGTTTCTTTCAGAAATTATTGCCATTTTGAAAAAAAATCGATACTCCTCTAAATTATTCATATTTGTACCTGGGAAAAAATGAGTTGAGATTTCTGGTTGTAAGAAAGAAAATAAAATTTGAAAGTAATATACCAACATTTATTGTTAGAACAAACATACATTTTTTTTACAAAAAAAAATGTCTCTAGCACCCTCAGAAAGAGCTCACACATTAAATTAAATAAAAAGGAATTGATTTTATTTATTGTAAACTAGCCGTACCCGTGCGCTCCGCTGCACCTGTTAGAAATAAATATAAAGTAATTACATAATTAAAATAGGACGTTTGATCCAGGGAACAACTTTTACAACAGCGCAACATAATCTGCTTCGCTCATTGCCCAATTTTTTTTTTGCATTGCATTTATTGCATATATATTTTATGTATTTTAACACGATTCAATTGAGCATAGTTAAAATTTGAATTATAAAATAATGGATTGCTAAGCTAACGTACTATTACTGCATACTAAATCAATACACTCTCGTTGTTCGTAAATTCTCTGAGATTAAAATGAGTGTACATAAATATTATTTTAAGAAATACAGAAAACGAATGTACAAAATAGCCTATCAAATTTTCTGTGCATAATAAGCTATTTTAATCTTACCTGTCCTCGATTTACTCAGACGTTACTGTAATAACATTATAGCATTATGTCCATCTAGAGAAACTACACTTTCCAATGGTGAAATAATAATTAATTATACAAATCGGTTAATTTAGCTTCTGATATTACTTCATGCAAGCACAGAAACATTGTCTGTAGGCTATGTTTAATAGCTTTCGATTGTTGCTGTCCAAGGCCCCTTATAGACGAAGTCATTTGTTTTTTAATTCATTACACGGCCTTAGATGGCAGTTATTTTAATTTTAAAACTCATTTATCTCATTAAATATCAGTCCTATCAAAATTTTTGAAGGAATAAAACTTATCGCAAATTATTTTTAAAGAAACTTTTGTTATGTAACATTTTTCACAAAAATCAATAATAAGCGAGATATTTCGATTTATTTAGTTCAGTCCCCCTTATAACCCCCCTTTTAAATAATGTATTTTGAATGCCATATAGCCTATAATCTAAGTTACAACGAACTTAATTTATATTCCAATTTTCATCGAAATCCGTTCAGCCATTATCGCGTGAAAAGGTAACAAACATACAGACAGACAGACATACATACAAACAAAAATTTCAAAAAAGCGATTTTCGGTTTCAGGGTGGTTAATTATATATGTTAGGACCAATTATTTTTGGAAAATCGAAAATTACCAGAAAAATTTCGGCTACAGATTTATTATTAATACTAGCCGTACCCGTGCGCTCCGCTGCACCCGTTAGAAATAAATATAAAGTAATTATATAATTAAAATAGGACATTTGATCCAGGGAACATTCGTATTTGATAGAAGGATAAATCGTTTATTATGTTACTTAATTTAAATTTAATTAAAAAATTAAAATGCGATCATTTTGATCCAGAGACCACTCATTTGGTCATAAAAATTAGTTTAGGAAATACAGGAAACGAATGTACAGAATAGCCTATCAAGTTTTCTGTGCATAAGAATCTATTTTAATCTTAACTGTCCTCGATTCACTCAGGAGTTACTGTGATAACATTATAGCATTATGTCCATCTAGAGAAACTACACTTTCCAACGGTGAATTAATAATTAATTATACAAATCGGTTAATTAAGCTTCTGATATTACTTCATAGAAACGCAGAAACATTATCTGTAGGCTATCTTTCATAGCTTTCGATTGTTGCTGTCCAAGGCCCCTTATAGACGAAGTCATTTGTTTTTTAATTCATTACACGGCCTTAGATGGCAGTTATTTTAATTTTAAAACTTATTTATCTCATTAAATATCAGTTCTATCAAAATTTTTCAAAGAATAACACTTATCGGAAATTATTTTAAAGCAATTTTTATTATGTAACATTTTTCATAAAAATCAATAATAAGCGAGATATTTCGATTTATTTAATTCAGGCCCCCTTATAACCCCCTTTTAAATAATGTATTTTGAATGCCATATAGCATATAATCTAAGTTACGACGAACTTAATTTATATTCCAATTTTCATCGAAATCCGTTCAGCCATTATCGCGTGAAAAGGTAACAAACATACAGACATACGGACAGACAGACAGACAGACATACAAACAAAAATTTAAAAAAAGCGATTTTCGGTTTCAGGGTGGTTAGTTATATATGTTAGCACCAATTATTTTTGGAAAATCGAAAATTACCAGAAAAATTTCGGCTACAGATTTATTATTAGTATAGATAGATACTAATTCTAAGCATTTCTACATTTTTTCTTGGAAAACCAATATTCAAATATTTTTTATATCCCACTTAATATCGCGGAATTTCGATGGTACTAAACGTTCATTTGCAGAATTTGCAGCATTTTCAATATCTGAATCCTCATTTGAACTCATTTCAACAGTGTCTGTTTATTTCTTCCAGTACTGCTGTTCTTCCGTTATAAACAAAACCTATCGTGTTCAAAACTAATTACTTACTTACTTACTTACTTACAAATGGCTTTTAAGGAACCCGAAGGTTCATTGCCGCCCTCACATAAGCCCGCCAGCGGTCCCTATCCTGTGCAAGATTAATCCAGTCTCTATCATCATATCCCACCTCCCTCAAATCCATTTTAATATTATCCTCCCATCTACGTCTCGGCCTCCCTAAAGGTCTTTTTCCCTCCGGTCTCCCAACTAACACTCTATATGCATTTCTGGATTCGCCCATACGTGCTACATGCCCTGCCCATCTCAAACGTCTCGATTTTATGTTCTTAATTATGTCAGGCGAAGAATACAATGCGTGCAGTTCTGTGTTGTGTAACTTTCTCCATTCTCCTGTAACTTCATCCCGCTTAGCCCCAAATATTTTCCTTAGCACCTTATTCTCAAACCCTAATTAAACAAACAAACGATTAGCCTCTCACAGGAAAAAAGAAATAATAATACAATCATCTCTCCACAAAATACATGTGCAAAACTAATAAAAATAATACAATTACTTTTATTTAAAAAGATATATGTTTTTTTTTTTCATAGTGGATAAACGTTGTGTGATATACTTCTCGTAACTTCATATTACAATACTCGACTCATTATCAAACTCGTATCGTAATATGAAACGTTACGATACTCGTATCGTAAATAATTATCAAAAGCTAGAGCGCTACATTATTTTAAAAAAATGCGTCATAATACACTCTAAAAACCTGTTCTAACATGACATAAGCAACTTAAAACAAAAGAAGAAATGTGTATTTAAAAAATGCATTCTACTGTAATACAATTTAAAATCTGAGAGAGACATATTTTCAGAACGAGTTACAATGCAATAGGTACGTTTTAAAAAATCTGTTATAATGTAATGTACTGTATTTCAAAAACTAGCGCCACAATCTTTAAAAAATGCGTCATAATACACTTTAAAACCCTGTTCTAACGTACCACAGGCTACGTAAAAAAATGCATTACATTGTAATACATTTTAAAATCAGAGCGAGATGCAGGCCATTTTCAAAACTGCGTGATTATGTAATACACTTTAGAGATGTGCTACACATAGTTTAAAAATTAAAGAGAAACGTATTTAAAAAATGCGCTATAATACATTTGAAAAATCTATGACACCGTAACCAAAAATGAGAGCGCCACATTCTTTAAAAATTCGTTATAATGTAGCCTAGCATTCTTTCGAAGCCTGTTCTAAAGTAACATATCTATTTAAAAATTCAAAGCGCCACATATTATTTTTAAAATTTGTTGTCTTATAATACACTTGAAAATAAGTTATACATAGCATTCCTTAAATATCCGAGCGCCACACATTTAAAAAATGCGTCATAATATACATTAAAAATCCGTTACAACATAATTTAAAAGATCAGAAAGAGTGATTATTTAAAAAAAAATCGTTACATTGCACTTTAAAAGTCTGTTATAACTTATCATATCGATGGTATTTACGTAAAAGGTCTTACTAATCCTAATTCTTTTAAACTTGATTTTTTATAATGTAACACAGTGTCCTATTTTTAAAATGCTTTATTATTATTTAATACGCTTTAGAAAATCTTTTATAAAGTAACATACTTAAAGGGTCAGTGAGGGAGAATTATTTTAGAGATCAATTATAATGTAATATTTTCAAAATAAGAGAAGACGTACCCTAATTTTAAAATGCACTTTTATTCAATAGGCTTTAAAAAAACCTGCTGTAAGCTAACACAGCCTATTTAAAGCATCAGAGCGAGACGTGTTTCAAAAATGCTTTATAATGTAATAAACTTTAAAATCAGAGTGAGACATAAGCTTAATTTAAAACTGCATTATAATGTAATACATGTTAAAGATATATTATAAAATAGCATATTTGAAAAATCAGAGTGACTCTTTTAGGAATGCGTTGTAGTCAAATATATTTTAACGTAATATACTTAAAGGTCATTACGAGACGTATTTTAAAAACGTATTACAATATAGTACACTTTGAAACTCTGTTATTAACGTGACATAATTAAAAATAACAGAGAATCGTATTTTCTTTTAATTATTGGTATTATGTCGTCTATATATTTTTATACCATAATATACATCAACAAAACAGCAGGGCATTGTTGTAGTGTACAACACTTTTTGTAATTCAATGTAATTGATAATTAACAGACAAAATCGTCTTTGAAATTCGCCTTCATGAGTAGCTCAGCACCGTAGTGTACACATTAATTGCGACTTTACTGCCATAGAGGTTATCAGCAAGACACATCAACGATTCCTTTTGTCAGAACGGCTGCGTGCGGTGTGTAATATCCTGTAACATGCAATTTAAATGCACTTATCGTAACCACTACAACGCGGGGAAGATCATAATGAGCCTACCTGGGAAACGGAAGTACGTGCCGCCGCGACTGTGGCTCCCCTGCTGGAGAATCCGCTGAACTTCACCTGCCTCGCTGCCAGACTCCGACTCGGACTGCTGCTGCCATCTGTGGGAGACGCTGGAGAACCCGCTGAAGTCCTTGTCTCCGCGACTCTTCCTAGAAAAGACACCGTGGGAAGCCTCACGCGGTACCGGCGGCAATGGGCGATTTGGCGCTTCTAGCTTTGGAGAAATTACACCGTACCCCGGTGGCTGATAGTGGTGCGCCATGGTGGCGGGTACATTCGCGTAAGTACTGTACTCATCCCTTGGGTTATGTGGCGAATTGGGGAGGAAAACATCCGAGTCTAAGCTGTCTGGACGTGATTTGCGTTGTCTGGTTGGTGGTTCGGGAGCAGGACCATTGCGAGTTGGCCAGTATACAGGTTCCGGCTGTCCCTCCATGTAATTGCTTGTGAAGCTCACCCTCTTCGGAGTCAATTGGTATGGTGGCCCCTGGTTATCAACACCATCAACAGAAGAAGTTGAGTTGCTAATCAAGCTGCCCCGTTTGAATATCGGAGGGCAGTATGGCGATTGCTGCTGCTGGGGTAGTGGTGGCTGTTGATCAGATGAGGACTTTTTACCTTTCTTAGCACTTCCAGACTTTTTTGATCCTCCATCTCCAGCAGGCAAAGCTCGATTTGGCACTGGGTCTGTGTAACTCTGAGGTTTGGAACTCTTGCTGCTGATCTTTTGATTCATATCACCAGTGTTTTTAACACGTTCTGGGTGACGTAACAAAACTTCCTCTTGATTATGCTGAGGGGGTTCCTCGTAGATTGTTGGAGTTGCTTGTTGGCGAATCTGTGGTGAATGCTGTGATGTTCTGATAGGGCCAATAGTATTCCTCTGAGGAATCCCTCTTGAAAAATAATTATCTTCACCAATTTTACGTTGATTTGGCATCTGATTTTCAATCAAAATATTTCCTGAAATCGACCTGGGGAGACTTAAGCTTCTAGAAGACAGATGTCTGTTACTGTTTGGACCTGGGGAAACACTTCTAGCTCGGGGAACTCTCATAGCCGCTGGCGATGGTAGTGGGTTCTCCTGTTGACCTCTAGCCTGTTGTATCATTTGATAATTCTGATAGTGCTGTACATTGTTGTAAATCGGTTGTGGCTTAACAATAAGAGATCCATAACCACTTCCAACATTAATCGCTGACTGCGTCCTATACGGCTGTCTTGGGACCCCATCAGTCTGATAGTGTGGACTCAACATGGGGCTGTTTTGCTGAGGTCTCATGGCATTCATCTGTGCCGGGGATAGCTGTGGTGGAAGAGAACTCGTCGATGGGTACCTTTCACCAAGTCTAGGAACATTTGGTGAGAATTGTTTTGACAATGAGGATAAACCTTCTCTAAACTTTTGGGTTTCCCAATATAATGCTTCGATTTCCTGTCTTGAAAGCTTCTTATACTGCCTCTGACCTTGTTCTGGAGGTGTTTTCTGAGATACATTCTGCGGTCTCTCACTGGGTGACAGGTTCTGTGGACTCTCTTTTGGGCCGTCAGGAGCCGTAGCTAGATGACGATATTGCTGTTGTTGAACATAACTTCTTGCAGTTTGTGTTTCTTTGTTAATTGGATGATCTTGTCTCTGCTGAGGCTGGGGAGGTGCAGTGATTTTCACCTGAGCTCCAACTGGTAATACCACCCTCTTTTCTGTGGGGATAATTGGTTGGAAAGAAGGATGAGGTGGTCCTGTATCCCGGTAAGGCTGTCTTGAAATTGGAGGCTGCGATGTAGACCTTTTATTCGGTTGGGGTGGATACTCCTGACGAGATCTGTGTGGTTCTGGCGATATAACTCTCCTTCTTGGATAATCTTCGACATTATGCGAAGGTACCGGAGGAGCTGAAAGCCTGCCAGATGGTACGGACGATGGACTCCTTTGTTGGCCCAAAGGTGGGTTGTACTGCACTTGTAACAAACCTTGAGGTTTATCAACTATTCCGGAATTTTGATGGTAGTAAACATCCGGGGAGTCTGTTCTTGGTGAAGCCAAATGTCGTCTATTCAACATAGCATTTTCACGATATCCAGGAGAATCCGAGTAAGACCCATTTCGAATTTCGCCGTAAATTCCAGTATCATCGGCAGTCCGATGGTGTCTTTGCTGTTGGAGCTTGCGGATATCTGGTGATCCGCTGATAGCTTGATGCTCCAAATTAAGTAGCAGTGGGTTCCAAGAAGAGGAATTAGATGGAGAATCAGCAACAATTGTCGAAGTGGAAGAAGCCGAGCTACCGCCACTCACTTTCCTGTAATATTCTTCCAATCTGTGGTCGTTTGGAGAATTCTGTGCAATTTTATTCTGCTGCTTTCTTCTACTCGGTGGTGAATGATAGTATGCATCGCTTGGAATGGGCGGTGCGCCATTGCTAGTATATCCTCTAACAGCATTCTGATATATTTGGTCTTGTTGCAAGAGCTTATTTGAAGGCCTTCTTCCGGCTGGAGATGATGGCAAAGAATGTTGTCTTTGCTGAACTCTATTAGGTCTATCCGCGGGCGTGGTGGAGGAAGGTCGTCTAACACCACCAACACCACCACCAGGAGGTGGAGAAGATAATTCTCGACGAATATTCTGCAACCGTTCCTCTAGAATAAGAGATGTATCTGGAATTGTTCTCTTTGCATTCGGACTTGTTGCTGAAGATCTTCGATCCCTGGAAGGACTCAAACTTTTTGATCTATTTTGACTATTAATTCTAGAGGTATTCTGCTCGTTTTCTTGTATACTTGTTTGGTCAACGTATGGCGAATCTAAATGATGACGACGAATTTTTGGCGACGTTTGTTTGTGTCTTGAAGCTGGTGAAGTGCTTTGAGACCGTTGATGTTGTCTAAACCGTGGATCATTGGGCACCTTAGATTGTGAATCAGATAGGAAAGCAGTTTCAAGCACTGGCTTTGGTGACGTAGTAGGATATACTCGAGAGTAATCCCCACGGCCTATCACAGATTTATTCGTCTTCAGTAAAGGTTCCAGTACAGCATCTTCATCCCTGCGATCCAGCGGTCTATTCTTTTGGTTGGAAGAAAACAAACCCTGCGGCAGGAGTCTTCTTATTCCCGAGGGCTTGTTCTCCTTCCTCCCCTTCCCAGCTTCGCCGAGAAGCTCCTTGCTCCCTGTGGACGCCGTTATGGCGGTTGTACTGTCACTTGATGCAAAGGAAGTGTTCAAAGCTATAACACTTTCGTCGTCACTGCTAGACGTTCCACACTCTTCTCTTGCCAAAGCCGCACGAATCTCTTCCAACTTTTTCTGCTTAAGTAATTTTGCTTCACTGTCAACTTCACTCACTTCTTCGAAATCTGACTGGCCACCCAATGGTGTATCAACTAGCTGTGTTATCAAGCTTGCGTAAGCATCCTTATTGTTATCATCTAGAACAACGCCAGAAACATTTTCTATCTTGACCTCTTCTTGTTGAGTTGCACCTGAATCTGTTTCACTGTAATTTATAGGAATCTGCACAGGACGAACTATCTCACGAGATACCTCGGATGGTTTCTTTTTTACTTCGTTAAGTTTCGGTTTATCTGGCTTGTCAGGTTTAGGTTCTTTCCTCTGAGGAAATCTCACTAATCTTTTAGGTTTTTGAACCTTGATTTGAGGTTTGTTTTTCTTCCTTGTTTCCTCTTCTGTAAGTTTTTGTATTAATCTTGTAGTCCAGGAAACTCTTGCTGGTTTGCTGGGAAGGACGGGTTCACCTATCGGTAAACCCTCGTCGATATGTTTGTCTCTTTCAGGTTTAGGATTGTCCTGTTTAACAATAGAATTATCACAGCTATTCTTATCACTGGCAGGAGACTTTACGCCACCAATAGTTTCATCACCCTTCAACGACACCTTCGTCTGAACTGTTTCTCTTCTACGTACTTCATTAGGCTTCAATTCTCCTGCAGTTTCTATCCCATTAGTACCAGCTGAATAATTTTTACCTTTCACAGCATCACTAGTGTCTTGACCCTCCTTCCCTTTTTTATTTTCTAACGGACCAACACTATCCACAACAGAATGTACAATCCCGTTAGCCTGACGATTTCCTTTGTTCTCTTGGCCTTCTTCTGGAGATATTACATCTCCAGAATCTTTCCTTTTCACAGCTGGTTTGTTAACAGATTTTGGTGCCGAAGGCCCAAAAATTCCGTTAAAGAACTGTAGTTTTCTTCTCTTAAGTGACAATGAATTGTCTCCCTTCTCTGTTTCCTTCTGTTCAGAGGGCTGACGAATGTTCTTTTCTTCGAAGTTTGAGTTATTGTCGATTTTTGAAGAGCTGATGGCTCCTGGGGCCTTTCTCGAAGAACTTGGTGTGTGAATATTACTGCGTTCTAATATACTCTTTTCAAGGGCCGGTGAATAATCATGCTTGAAAGCTTCAACTGTTGCTGTGCTTATCTGTGTTGCAAGGTTCTGCTGAAGCTGTTCAATGAGGGACTGACTTTTGGCCAACCTATCTTGAGCTTTCTCTGGGTGTACCTGATTATTATTATTAGTCTCTCTACCTATTTCAGACCGAAGTACCACCGGGGATTCGGGTTTCTCCTTTGTCACCACACTATCAGTATTAATTTCACTAAATTTTCCTTCCTTGACACTTGTGTCCCCTTCACCACTATCACCACCTACTGAACTTCTGTGAAGTCTATCACCCACAACAGGTATTTTTGACACTTTAACAACGGAAGGCTTCTTTGTCACACCATTCACTGAAACATTCACACTGGATGTATCACTTTCCTTGTCACCACTAGTAGATTTCACACTATCACTTCTATGGAATTTAACAGAATCACCACTTTTCACTTCGTCATTTTTGGCAGCATTCTCGAAGGTTTCGCGTATGTTTCGAACAGATGAACGTCTGTTGTTCGGACCACTGAGCTGTCGCTGGAAACTGGAGTACCCGATTCGTTTCGTTCGACTTAAGTCGGCGCCGTCTTCCTTCTCATCCGCTTGCTGGGAAGTTTTCTTCATGGATGGAGCGTGGTGTCTCTTCTAGAAGGAAAAGGACTCGAACTCCGGGATGTGCGATCTGCAACGGTAGAGAAGAAATATTTAATGACATCGCTTCAACTATGTATTATATTTCATAGAGTTGCATACAAGTAAATGCGAATACAGTAAAACCTCTTCTTACGGACACACGTCCAAGATACGGACACTCCTCATATACGGACAGTTTTTGATGTCCCAACTGAAATAATATAGAAATAATTATAAATTTAAGTCTCGTTTACGGACACTCTCAGACACGGTCACGGACAGCTGTTTCACAGTCCTAAAGCTTGCTTTACCTCCCGACTGTGGACAGAACTCGGATTTCAAGACCTAATGTGTTACAAAAATGGAAAATTACAGAAATTTCTTAACATGAAAGAAGACAATAAGGGTCTTGTAGGCTACTACTAGCCCAGCCGGCTACCCCTTCTTAGCTGGAAGCGGGTGGATAAACAAGTCATAAATTTTAACCTGTCTGATGGGTCCAACGTTTCCGCGATCGTGAAATTGTATTCGACACATGATAGAGTTAGTAGGATTATTCTCTTTACTTCAATCAGTTGTTCTGTTTCGAGAGACATGGCACCTGAACGTAAAGGTTAAGTTGAATAATTGTAAATTATAGTACTCCTTAACTGTAAACCTAGAATAAAATTGCATGGAACAGTACTGTATTTTCCTTTTTCGGTCTTCTCTACTGTAGTTCAAAGTTGCAAAGAATTTACTATAATATACTATATTTAGCATTAAACTACAGTAATACATTTCATTTAAAGCATGAAGGGATACAAAATGCATATTACAAATTTACTGTGAGATTGGGGAGCCTCTCTCCCAATAAAGGACACTTCCCAGATGCGGACAGATTGTTACGTCCCTTCGATGTCTGTAAATGAGAGGTTTCACTGTACATGTAAACAAATATAATTATTTATCAACTATATATTGCTGGATGTTAATCTGTAGAGGAAAAGATCACCATGTTTTCTACGAGAATTGGGACAAGTCATGCTCTTGTCGATCTATCATTCCAGAATCAAAATTTTATTGTAAAATAGATTTCATGACCGAAGTCGCTCATATATGGCAGTAGTGGTTGTGCTTTGAGATGTTGCAGATAGTTTGATCGCGAAGTGATAGATTTGGCTTCAGTAGTAATAGGTTTAGTCGTCAGTGGCGTTTCCAATGGAAGAAAGATAAATCTCCACATCTCTGCCGAGTATCAAACACGCGTTCCAAAACTTGTAACGAGAAAAACACTATTACAGACACGAAGAAGAACACGTTATATCATTATGGCGACAAAAAAATTTCGGGGCTTCCCCGGACTGAGAAAAAAACTCTAGACAGCACAATTTAGTATTAGTATTTATTTATTTAACCTGGTAGAGATAAGGCCGTCAGGCCTTCTCTGCCCCTCTACCGGGGGATTACAACTATAATATGAATAATAAAATTACAATTAATATTAAATTTACAATTACAATTACAATAAAAATTAAAGTACGACAAGATTACCTGATTAATGAAAGTTAGACATTTTATCAGGCAAGTTAAGAACAAAGAATATTTTTGTATTTACTGAATTACAAATTAAACCTAGAATAACAAAAATCTATAGTGATGAAATTACCGGATATTGAAATATTTTGTGTTAGATTAAGAGAACTATTTACAAGAAACCATGTCTGAACGAGTCTCAATTACTGACCAAGTGCCTAGTAAGTTTGCGTTTGAATTCAATTTTATTTCGACAGTCCCTGATGCTAGCAGGTAACGAATTCTAGATTCTTGGCAGGGCTATTGTGAAAGAGGATGAGTATGAGGAGGTGCGATAGGATGGTATTGTTAGTATTGTTTCATGGCGAGAGCGTGTGTTCAGATTGTGGTGGGAAGAAAGGTAAGTGAAACGAGACGACAGGTACGAAGGAATAGAAGAGTTCAAGATTTCGAAGAGAAGGAGAAGTGAATGTAAATTTCTTTTTTTATCTAGTTTAAGCCAACCTTTGTTTCCAGGGATGGAGTAATATGATCATATTTACGAACATTGCTTACAAAACGTACACACAAATTATGAGCACGTTGAAGTTTCGTTTTGTAGTCGCTGGAAAGGTCAGTCAGTAAAATGTGAGCATAGTCAAAATAGGGAAATACAAGCGTCTGCACAAGGGACATTTTTAAGCAAGAGGGAAGAAGAACATTTATCCTTTGTAGCACATGGATAATAGAATATACTTTTCTGCAGGTTTCTGTGATTTGTATGTCCCAGTTGAAATTATTATCCATGTGAATCCCAAGATTTTTTTACCGAAGAACTGAAAGGGATATGCACTGTACTTACTTTAACGGGGGAAATGTCGAGGTGCTTTACAGCGTCGGTTTGTCGTTTGTGTGCTAATATAATTGCTTGTGTCTTTCCTGGATTGATATTAAGATGGAATTTCTTTGTCCATGTCACAATCGAGTCAATGTCTTCGTTCAATTTATCTATAGCGCAAATTTGCTGTATGTAGTCCTGCGTTATCAAAATCAGAACCTCCATAATACTTCACACTGTACAGAGTTTACAAGTTCGGGTTGTGCCAGAGGAGATTAATACACTACGTTGCACGTTAAACCATATGAATTCTATTTTGAGCCGATAAAGTCTACACAAAACTGCAGTTGTTTACATGCCGAGTGCAGGATGGATTAGATTGCACTTGTTACGTAAACAAATTTCAGTCTCTGTTTTTATGACGTAGTAGAACTCGAGCCTGACAAATGACATTAACTGCGGTCACGTGACACGACGGAGGTTATCGAATCACCGAACAAAGCAACCCTTTCTTGTCAGTGTGAGAGCCTTGTATTAAGAGACCCCACTCATGCAGCATCATCCCTCTCGAAATCTGATTATCCTTCCCATATCACGATTCCACTCCGTTTTTGTCGATAACCCATTGTTTCAATATTGACTTTAAAGCTAAAAAAAACTCACCTTCAAATTACATGATTACATGAGGACTTATTTTCAACATATTTTCTTTTATAAAACAGAATTTTTCGTTATGGTCACGGATAAAATTACGTATGGTACTTGTGAGCGTGATCTTTGTTGCACTCGTGTAATTTAAGCACTCGGCTGATGCCTCGTGCTTAAATCTTTCCACTCGTGCAATAAAGATGCACTTACCTCACAAGTACCATAAATAACTATTTCGCCTGTGATTTATTTTCAATGGGCCGTATCCATGGCGATATAAACACCAACATTTTCGTAGGTACATATGAGCCGTTCAGAGCAGAAGTGTTGTAAGTCAGATATGGGTAATGAGGGTTAAAGGAAACATTCTGTAAAATACAGCGCAAAGTAGCAGCTAACACTCTATATGCATTTCTGGATTCGCCCATACGCGCTACATGCACTGCCCATCTCAAATGTCTGGATTTAATGTTCCTAATTATGTCAAGTGAAGAATACAATGCGTGCAGTTCTGCGTTGTGTAACTTTCTCCATTATCCTGTAACTTCATCCCTTTTAGCCCCACATATTTTCCTAAGAATCTTATTCACAAACACACTTAATCTCTGTTCTTCTCTCAAAGTGAGAGTCCAAGATTCACAACCATATAGAACAACCGGCAATATAACTGTTTTATAAATTCTAACTTTCAGATTTTTTGACAGCAGACTAGATGAGAAAAGCTTCTCAACCGAATAATAACACGCATTTACCATAGGCCTATTTATTCTGCGTTTAATTTCCTCCCGAGTGTCATTTATATATGAAGGGTACACGGGAAAAACGAACAATGTCACAATGCTGTTAAGGGTTATGTCATTATTTAATTCACTGTAGTACTACGAACTTTAGTGTTATTTTTACCAAAAGTGGTAAAGGAGAATTAAAACCACGGATACACTCATCATTTCCTTCATTTCAAGTAGAAACACCAATAAATTTTGCAGTAATATACTGAAATAGATCATTATCTCACCCTTAATGGAAATGTGACATTGTTCGTTTTTCCCGTGTACCCTTCATATGTTACTATTGCTTCAAGATATTTGAATTTTTCACCTATTCAAAGGATAAATCTCAACGTTTATATTTCCATTTCGTAGAATATTCTGGTCACGAGGCATAATCATATACTTTGCCTTTTCGGGGTTTACTTCCAAACATATCGCTTTACGTGCTTTAAGTAAAATTTCCGTGTTTTTAACTAAAACCCTTTTCGGAGTTTACTTCCAAACATATCGCTTTACGTGCTTTAAGTAAAATTTCCGTGTTTTTAACTAAAACCCTTTTCGGAGTTTACTTCCAAACATATCGCTTTACGTGCTTTAAGTAAAATTTCCGTGTTTTTAACTAAAACCCTTTTCGGAGTTTACTTCCAAACATATCGCTTTACGTGCTTTAAGTAAAATTTCCGTGTTTTTAACTAAAACCTAAAAAAAAAAAAAAATTCCAACAAGTAAAATACATAAATACATAAGTCATTATAGTACATATTATTATAACACCAATTTGATGGTTTACTATACGAGAAAAAAATTCCACTATGGAATTTAAATATCGTAGAAGTAAGTTGTATCTGATGATGCCGTAAAAGGCGAAAACGTTTATATATTATTTATATTTAACATGTATTAGGCCTACCAAAATAATATTAAATTGGCAAGGCATAAGACTGAACATTTTAACTTTATTTATTGTATTTAATAACTGACTTATCTCAATCAGCCGGCCGGGATGGCTCAAGCGGTGGGGGCACGGCATGTCCCTATCGCTTGGTCCGAAGGGCTGTGGGTTCCAGGCCCGCCTCGGGCATGGGTGTTGTGTTTGAATTAGTGTAAGTAAAACAAAGGAAACAAATGAAAACGAAATAGATAACTTTGGTAAACGGCCACTGGTCGGTGTAAAAAAAAATAAAAAAAAATAAAAACGTGAATTGTAAATACATAAAAAATGAGTTTTGGGATAAATGAAAATTAAACTTCGGACCCTAATTGCAAATAATTTTCTACACAAAAGACATCAAATGCTAGAAGGCCTAATATTATAATTGTTTTCTTTCTACAGATCGACTTGTAGAATTTAACTTGTGTATTCACCTGGGGAACAAAACTCAATTTTCACCAAAAATTACTGAATTCCTTTTCTCGAACACTATCGAATTATCCATATAATGAAAACCACTGCTGTTATGAATTCGCATTTCAAATATTCGTTAACGCAGAAGCATACATGACTAAATGTCTGTAACATTTTCGCAAAAACCACTCTCTAATATTATGGAAACGAAATATGGTAATTCATTGCCATGTACTGATGGCTTTTCGTCATGATTCAGTGCAACAATGTGTATCCAGGGAGACTGGATTTGAAAGCAAATTTTAACATTACAGCTTTTGTTTTATGTCCATGTGACAACAGGAAGGCTATTATATTATGATGTGCGGGTTACACTCAAGGGATGAAATGAGTAATTATCTTATAACTGGCAAGATTGCACTAAATACAACCTTCTCCATAATTTCAAATTGGTTTCGATCTACAATACACAAGCAATGTTAAACTTAAAAATTAGCTTACGAAATGTCATAAAGTGCCTATTCCACCATTAAACTTTTCAACTTTTCCCTTTGCAGTTTGCACTTTTCATTGCAGTTTCTGTTTTCCTCTATCGATTTTCAAAACTGGTTCGCAAAATCGAAAAGAAAAGGCCGAGGAAACTTTTCAATTATATTACTTCGTTCCACCATTAGAATAATTTTGTAAAGCGCAAAGTCATATATGCTGAAAAGTGAATGAGAGTTTTGCAAAGAATCAAGTTTCTTTCCCATTAAACTTTAAAAGCCATACTGGAAATAATAATAATAATAATAATAATAATAATAATAATAATAATGATTTATTTTAGCTGGCAGAGTTAAGGCCGTAAGGCCTTCTCTTCCATTCAACCAGCAAAAAGTATATATACATATGCTTGAACTTACAAAGAATTCAACAATTTGATTAAGATGAGAGTTACATGTATACAAGAGTTATTTACGAATTAATCAACAAAATACTACGAACTATTAATTAAACACTGAAATAAACTGTGTAGCAGAATTAAGCTAAAATACATAGAATGTTAATATATTTCAAATAATATTAGATAATAGAAAGAGATTATTATGAGACAATTTTGAAAATACAGCACTATCAGGATGATGTCTAAAGAAAGAAGTAACAATGTAGTCAGTGATAATTTAAATCAGTATGATTGGAGTGAAATGCTAATAAGGTTATCTTTTAAGCTGTTTTTTAAAGGTGTTTATTGTCTTGCAGCCCCTAATACTTTGTGACAAGGAATTCCATTGAAGCGAGGTGGATACTGTAAAAGATGATGAATAACAAGATGTTCTATGAAGAGGTATACTTAGAGTGCCACAGATAAGTGATCTGGTATTTACATCGTGGTTAGAGTATAGATAAAAGAAACGAGACGAAACGTAATTTGGTGTTGAGGTGTGCAGAATTCGAAAGAGTAAAGACAAAAAGTGTAAAGTTCTGCGTTCTTTAATTCGGAGCCATGAAAGACTTGCGAAGGACGGTGATATGTGATCATATCGTCGGATGTTGCACACGTATCTGATGCACATATTCTGAGCTCGCTGTAACTTGACTGACAGTTCAGAACTTAGGTCACTTAACAAAACGTCACAATAATCGAAGTGCGGCATTACTAGGGTTTGTACTAGGGTAAGTTTTAGTTGCTGGGGCAAGAAGTTTCTCAAGCGACTCAAACAGTGAATGGAGGAACAGATTTTTTTTTATCGTTTCTTTAACTTGAAAATTCCAACTTAGATTATTATCAAAAAAAGAAGCCAAGATTTTTTACGACAGATGAGTAAGGGATTATACGATAAGCTGCATTATTAAGTTAACCCTTAAACTGGCAAAATTTCATTTCTCAAACTACTTTATTAAACCATGTCGGACTGTAAAGAAAACAACTATCGCAATGTACAGTAATGGCAAAAAAACCGGACCGACCCTTGTAGCTGATTTCAGAGTCTTGTTCACTCCAGAGCACGATAGACTGGTAACTAAGACTTTTGATTCGAATCCTGCCTGGGAAGGAAACATTTTTTTGTTCCTTAATCAAATTTATTCCCAATACTTTTCGATTGTTGGTAAAATTCATGTTCTGGGAATAATAAGTTAATTAAGTAGTAAAATATCGCTGCAATCGAAAAGTATTGGGAATAAATTTGAGTAAGGAATAAATAAAGTTTTCTTCTCAGGCAAGATTCGAACCACGAAAGTCTTAGTTACGAGTCTATCGTGCTCTAGAGTGAACAAGGCTCTGAAATCAGCTACAAGGGTCGGTCCGGTTTTTTTTTGTCACTACTGTACATATTTTATATGCTGTACAATATTATAGTATTGTGAAATTTTAATTTTCCTTCCAATTTTCTTCTATTGTTCTATTAACATTATAGCATATAGCCTATTAACCTGTTGTATCCTATAGGATACTTTGTCAATTTAAGGGTTAAACACAAGGTCCGTCTATGCTCATCTGTTTGGAACAATTAACTGGAAGTTATTTGTACACATTTTGTTTAATGTATATTTAACGTTTTCGACTCAACTGAGTCATCTTCAGAAATTGTGCCAATTAATACATAAGTAAGGTAAAGGTAGGTAATATTGTGATATGAGTAATATTGTGATAATTCTTTTTGAGAATTTATTACAATTTTACTGAGCGAGAGGAAGATCGGTTTATTGCGTCCCCGTATTAAGGGAATGTTCGTGAACAAGTTTCTGCACAAAACTGTTCCTTCTTTCGATCAGTAAAATTGTAATTAATTCTCAAAAAGAATTATCACAATATTAACAACCTTTACCCTACATCTGTTTAAATATGATATATGTCTGTGATCCAATGCAATGCGAAACACTAATAAAATTAAACAACTGTTGTTAGTCAATACAAATATAAAATTTACATAAAAATAAAAATAAAATTTAAAAATATAGATAAATATTATGCATGTATAAGCTCTTATAGTTTACTTGCTGGTTAATACTTAATCACTCATTTAAAGTTTGTGTGACTGCAACCTGTGTACGTTTTTGTGTGGCTTTACTTTGTTTATAGTCTCTCTCTCTCTCTCTCTCTCTCTCTCTCTCTCTCTCTCTCTCTCTCTATTTCTTGTGTAGCTTTACTTCGTAACTGTATTTTTTTCTGTTTATTTCTATTATTGTATTTGTATTCCTGGTGGTGTGGAAGAGAAGGCCTGATGGCCTTAACTACGCCAGAATAAATAAATAAATAAATAAATAAATAAATAAATAAATAAATAAATAACAAAATAAATATTCTGAAGCTCTTATGCAAATAAAATATTAAAATGAAGTACAAACTGCCAGCCAAATTTTGCCAGCCACAAAACACATTGCACTTTTCTTTGGGCATCCATCTTGTTTAATTAATTGTAACAATGAAAATTATTGGATTTGTTCGATTGTTGTCATTAAGTGCCTCAATTTTACAGACGAAGAACTTCGAGAGTTTCATCTGACACCAATGTTACATTTCTATCTCTACTCATTCAGAAAATATAGGTAATCTTCTGAAACCTCACCATGACTTTTGGGACACAGTGTATATGAACCATAGTAAAGCTATGAACCTTCCGATTTTTTTCCTCAATGTGGTCACAATAACTTGCTTTAAATTTCAAAGAACACATTTTGGACTGTACTCATTTCAAAACAGCGTCTTACTGGCCACATGCAGCCAACATAGAAGTAATTGAACGATCCTGATATAAAGTACCGACTTATCTTTATCAACTAAGACGCATAAAATAAATATTTACGTACAATTATCAGAATTTAACTTCAGTAAATGGCAGTATTATGCAACGATTAACGATACTGCTGATAGGCACAAAACTTACATTCCTCTCGACCTATAAATCACAATAATATTTTCAAATGTTAGAACAAAACACACTTTGACCTGTGCACACTTTAAAATTACGTCTTTTGAGGCCACATGTAGCCAGCAGGCAATTAGGTGTCAACATTAACACATGAGAACTTCCCATAACTCAGTAACACGGTTCAAGGGACATGTTTGATAGAAACAAAAAAATAATAATTTACATATTCATATTTATACGCGAAAATACTGTTACCAGATCTACCCAGTACCCTTAAGGGGTTAGGTACAACTTACAGCAGTAAAATTTTGGAAATATTCAACATATTATTCCTTCACTTGAAAATTAGTATGTGTAAAACACTGTCTTTCTGTTATATGAAAAAATATTTTTACAATAAAAAAAATTGATTTACATTTTTTGTCAATATTTTTAGTTGGTTATTTAACGACGCTGTATCAACTATTAGGTTATTTAGCGTCGATGGTATTTGGCGAGATGAGGCCGAGGATTCGCCATAGATTACCTGACATTCATCTTACGGTTGGGGAAAACCTCGGAAAAACCCAACCAGGTAATCAGCCCAAGCGGGGATCTAACCCCCGCCCGAGCGTAACTTCAGACCGGCAGGCAAGCGCCTTATTTTTTTTTTTTTTTTTTTTTTTTTTTTTGTCAAAATTCAGTTCACTGTGCAGTGATGAAGCGTTTCCCAGGTAACTCAAAAACTATCCAACATTTTGAGATGAAATTTTTTGTGTGTCATATCTACAATATTATGCTCAAGCACTTCTCTACCTTTGATAGATTGTCTGATAAAAAATAAAGTCATTTAAAAATGGTCAAATATCAGTATTTTCTTCTAACACAAAATAAAAATTTATTACTTATTAAGGAATGTAGTTAAAAGAGCATGATATTATATACATGAGTTTCAGCAATAAAATAAAAGAGAGAGAACATGAAAAAGTTAACAAGTTTATGATTTATGAGGGAAACGCTTCATCACTACACAGTAAACTGCCATCATTTTGCATTTTGAAAAAAACTATATATAAGTAATTTTTTATATCGTACATTTTTTATATAGCAGAAGGACAGTGTTTTACACATACAAATTTTGATTATTGGACAAGGTACAGTAATGGAGGAAAAAAATGTTGAATATTTACAACAAAACAAAGTTATTGCTGTAAGCTGTACCTAACCCCTTAAACTTCTAGAACGCTGTATTTTTTTTTATCGATCCACATGTCACAACAACTTATTTTTATGTTAGAACAAACACATTTACATTTTAGAGGCAACATCTGACTAACACGCTACTAGACGGCAATTCGGAAGACGGTAGTCTGCTAGCGTTTGCGTCGAGAGAGACAGATGGTGAGAGCAAGGCAGCGTGCAACATTGCCACATCGTACTTCACGAGCACGTGCAATATAAATAGCGCAGGAAAGAATTTAAATTATCAAAAGACAATAATGACCTTAGTCGTTGACTACTGTAAGCATGACACCAAACAAACCCTCTTTCCTTCACTAACAATATTCTTTGCACGGTTCTCAATCCCACATCACACGCTTCTGCAGTCGTTTCTTACGCGTTGGCAATGTTGCAGCCAGCATCAAGATGGCCGGCAGCGTTCTGCTCGTCAACGTTTTTAAATATCATGCTCTTAAACACTATTTCCCGCGCCTGCCTGTGCAATACTTGTCTTTTTACAGTCTCTTCTTTCATTTATTTATCTTACACACACAGTGAATGTTAGTTTCACTTATTCAATGTATTAAAACACTCACACGTGAACAAACGAACTCGGGAAGTACTTGTTATAGACTAATACTGATTTGTTCTACTGTACAAGTTTGTGACGTCACATGTCAGAAATGCTACGGCGCATGTAGCAGCTGACCGCCTTCCGAAATGCCGTATAGTCTAGATGAGCCCTGACATCAATGACTTACCCCTAATATGAGAACATACGCTGTAATTATATTCAGATGAAAATCTTGTATAAAACACGTTGAATTCAACTGTTCAGCTTTCCATGACTGAAACAAACACAAATCTCGCAATGGAGGTAACAGTAGATAAGACAGCACTGGTTAAGTCGACGCGGAGACAGAAAAGATTAGCACCAATGCAACCGCCTTGAAGCTCAAACACTGAGGACAGATAACACGCGGTGAAGCTTTCCAATGCGTGTGTACATCTGGGCGTAACACTTCACCCAAGTTCAATATCAGCTTACATACAGAAAAGCAGGTTTTCCTTGTCCGCAGATCAATGTACTGCACTTTAGGCTAGTTTCCAAGTAACAACGCCGTATCTTACATCCGTTCTTTTTTCTCTCGTGAGAGTCTTCAATGGAGCAGATCAATGTACTGCATTTTTAGGCTGGTTTCCAAGGAAACAGTATGATAAGACCGTCTTATTCTGCTCGAGTTTGTCTGTGACAGATCAATGTGCTACAATTCTAGGCTGGGTTCCAAAGCAATGAAATAATACTGTAAGTACAGTCCGGATAATCAGAGATACATGATGCACATAGCACGATGGAAAACACACATATTTTTAAACTGACTATAGTCCCGTCGCTCTAATTTCCCGCAGCCAATCGCGTTGCAGGTCGGCTACATTTAAACGTGTGCGTCTTGTGATTCGCTGAGGAAGACGTTATTCTTTCTTAAGGCTCGATAAATACTTAATATAATCGCCCGCCATTTTGGCTCTTTCGTTGGCTTTCGCAGAAAGCACAGGAAGACGCTATTTGCCGCTCAATTATTTGCTGAATTACAGTGCGTTTGTTTTATTACCATAGGAGCTACGACATGATAATGTTTAACGGTGTGGTAAATAGATTCCTCGTATGGTAGCTCGGCAACGAAAGAACAAAAATGGCGAACGATACTACCTACCTAGACTTTATAGAGCCTTCACTTCCTAAGACGTAAGCAAAGAGGAGGAGTCACGCCGGGAATAACAGCGTCGCGACTATAGCTATGCTTTGATCGGGAAATGTACAATTTTATTGTATATGCATATACACGTACATAACTGGACGGAGCTACGCAATAATAGACCAACCGACAATTTAAAAAATTAGATATTTGCACAAATCTGTTGATGGCAGGCTAATTTAACTCGGAAAAATCAAGAATGCGATATCTAAATTTTGCTGCTATTTATAAGCAAAAATTCGTTTATTGCATAAAATTATTTATTTTGTACATCTCGATTACACAACTTTTAACACTATATCACTTCGGAAAACGTATTATTTGTCTTTCTTGTGTTAAATTTTATATTACCTCGCTAACATGTTTCAGCCTGCTATCGGCCATCTTCAGAACTGGTTGTTGCTGGTCTTGGCACCTTTTGTTTGTGTTTCCTGTGGAGGTGTGTTTGTGTAGTGTAATGTGGAGTCGAAGAGTGTGTGTGTTCTGAAATTGAGTTATGTGTTGAGAATTTCATTTGGATGTGTTTTTGTGTGTCTGTATATTTCGTATTGTTCTAGTGTGTTTAGTTTCTGGCTTTTTGGTTGAATGTGTAGAATTTCCATGTCTGTGTTGATGTCTCTGTAGATGTGGTTAGCATTTGTGATGTGTTCTTCATATGTGGAAGTGTTTTGTAATTTTGTTATGGGTGTGATGTTTCTTTGTAACGTGTTCGAATTTATTTTGCTTCGAAATATTAGTTCAACTGCTGGTCTCTTATTAAAAATCGGTAGCAACAGTAACAAGTATAAATGACACTCGGGAGAAAATTAAACGCAGAATAAATATGAGAAATGCTTGTTATTATTCGGATAAGAAGCTTTTGCTGTCAAAAATTCTGAAAGTTAGAATTTATAAAACAGCTATATTACCGGTTGCTCTGAGACGTAGATGGGAAGATAATATTAAAATCGATTTGAGGGAGATGGGATATGATGGTAGAGACTGGATTAATCTTGCACAGGATAGGGACCGATGGCGGGCTTATGTGAGGGCGGCAATGAACCTGCGTGTTCCTCAAAAGCCATAAGTAAGTAAGTAAATGTAACACAGTCTAGTATATACAGTCACGAAGCTTGAGTTGTTGAGGGTACTAGGAACAATAAACTGTGCCGGTGCTATTTCGCATGTCTGTAATGAGGCGATAGTAGCGATCCTAGTGGTTAGCAACTATCTATGGATGCATATTCCCTACGTATTGAGCTTCGTGAATGTATATACTAGACTGTGATTGTCATATGATCACTTATGTATGAATATTAGCAGCCTTACAGCAATTAGGCCAATGAATTCATTAAAAATTACGTACCGGTATTCATAATTTAAGACTTGACGAAAATAAAGTTTCTAACCGCAATATTTTTTGCTGTTTTTGTCACTATATACCGCAATGCTTAATACTCACTAATTATTTGTATTCTTATAGTTAGGGTCTCTAATTTGTGTTGATAGAGATTAGGCCTATATTTTAGCTGCCTAAAGTAGTATTTTTAACTGTTTGAAATTGTATTTTTAAGTGCCTAAATCTATGTTTTTAGTCCCTGTTTTGATATACTTAGAGCCTATTTTATGTGCCTAAAAGTTATCTTTTAAGTGCTTAAAAATTCGAGGTCTAATGATGAGATAGAAAGAATAATAGTCTATAGTATAGTTTTTTATACACGTAATGTTAAGACTATTGTCCATTACTCAGGAGAAGACGAGCGGATAGAATGTGACCTTCTTGACCATCGCTGCTGATTATTATAAACATCGCTCAGATAAGTATCCCAGTAGCTAGGTTATTACTCGTACGGGAAACATGAGTAACAATGCATATGGAAAGTAAAGCTAAGGTGAACAGAACAGAAGGAGACCTAATGTTTCCGCTTACTGCAGTACATGTATTGCACGTGTTGTCGTACGTTATCTGTTCACATCCCTTCCTCCTCAGTCCGCTCTCGTCTTCTCCTGAGTCACCGACAGTACATCCTTCTACAGCCAAATATACAGAATCGAAATTTGTCAAAATTAAAATAATACTAGGCGTAATTATGTCGGTCTAGAAAACTAGAGGAACCGATGTACGCGATGGTGTCCGTTAGCTCTGGGCTGTGGAGTGTGACGGAATCGTGACGCCTGCCGTACTTCGATTGTCTGTCCCCAAGGTCCTCTGCTGCATTGAGCGGAACTAAGCGCCCTCTTCTGGAAGGAAGAAGAGGAACAAGACGACCAGCAGCCTCGCCCATAATCTCATTAAAAATGCGTGATACTGGGTTCGGGTTGTCATGGCTACGCCCAGCGGACAGCTTCACATTATTGTCGATCGCTCTTGTTTCTGATGGTGATGGTGCACTGTGGTGTGTAAACGGGCTACCTGCTTCGCTTCCGGTAGGAACTTAAGACACTTAGGGCCGATTGTATAAACCATTTAATCTTAGATCAGAGGTTAAATTGATCCTCGTTCTAGCTGAACTTGGAATTTTGTGTTGTATAAAGTATAATCTGAGATTAATTTGTCTTAAACTAAAGTCAACTTTGACTGAAGAAATTTCTCCGATTAAGTTAGATGATCCAAGTTCAGTTATTTCTTTTCTGTTTGAAGTATATGAGTGGCAAATTTTGCAAAAAGAATAACCATTATTATTAATATATATGGTAGACACATTTATATATATTTTTTTTTTTCAATTTCTTGCCTTAATATTTCAAATTTCAAATTTATTTACAATTTACATTTGAATTGAATACATATGAATAGATACCCGAAATGAGCATAATGCTCGTGCTCGGGTACAGTCCAGTAGTCTACATAAATTTTACAGGGTTCAAATAATAATGCTGATGATATAAATAATAGTAACAACAACAACAACAATAATAATAATAATAATAATAATAATAATAATAATAATAATAATATAATATACAAACATTATTATATTTTATAAGGCTTTATCGTGTTCAGCAGTATAAAATAACATAACCTATAATTATATTATGTTTATAACAACCATTAATTATTAATGGATATGATAGGTACATTCATACATTTTCAATTAACTGTATTACTAAACGAAAATTGTTTTATAAAGCTTTATTATGTTTAGCAGTATCAAACATCATAACATGATAACAACTCGGAGAACAGTCAACCTTCTTCTTATTGTCCGCCATTATTTACATTGCACAAAAAACCAGTGTCTCCAACAGAGTGTACGGAAAGTCGCCAAAAAGTAGTTGTAAAGTCGCTAGATTTCTCATTATCAACAAAGAAAGATTAAATTTTGTCACTATGGAGTGCTAAAAAGGTCACTAAATCCCTATTTAAGCAATATAAAAATTAAAAGAAATTGTTATTGAAAAAGAGTTAAAGTCGCTAGATTGGCAACACTGAACAAACCTGTATAACATGGTCCGCGCATCACGTATTTCACATGTTTATGCGATGTTGCCAAATCCTTTTCACGTTAACTTAGATTGCATTTGAACCAAGGTAATTTGATCGCAGAAAAGTTTTATACAATAGAAGAAGTGTCTGAACTCTGTTCACTTTTCGATCTTCGATCAAAGTTGAACTTTAGTCAGGGAGTTTTATACAATTGGGCATTAGTGTTTCCGGCAATTGTACATATGAGCAATTCGGTTGTTATAATATTGTAGTCACGCGTCTGTTTTCTCACACCGCTTTGTTGAGGTGTTTACACTGGTCAACAAAATATTTTTTTTTTCTTTCACAAGAACTAAATTAACTGAATTCAAGTGTCTTTGCCATGCTTCCAAATTTTTCCCATCGGGCAGGGTTTTTTTGTCACACGTTTAAATTGTTATAGAATTAGTGCTTACATATGCTAAATAATAAATATAGGTACACCTCATTTTGGCTTACAGAAAAGCTTTATATGATGATTTTGAAGCATATTTTTGCCTTCGGATATCTCTCTTCATGGTCCAGCAGTAGTCTGTCAGCATACTGGGGCTCTAGTTGCAGAATAAGTGCTTTCAGAATACTTTGCATCGAAATAGTTGGACGGCGATTAGCAATAGTGATCCAAGCGCCAAAAACCTGTTTCGAGATATTGGCCATTGAAATATTTTTTTATATAAAACATCAAGAAGCACTGTAACATTCAAACTTACTTAGGCCTACTTACTTACAAATGGCTTATAAGGAACCCGCAGGTTCATTGCCGCCCTCACGTAAACCCGCTATCGGTCCCTATCCTGTGCAAGATTAATCCAGTCTCTACCATCATATCCCACCTCCCTCAAATCCATTTTAATATTATTTTCCCATCTACGTCTCAGCCTCCACAAAGGTTTTTTTTTCCCTCCGGTCTCCCAACTAACACTCTATATGCATTTCTGGATTCGCACATAGGTGTTACATGCCCTGCCCATCTCAAACGTCTGGATTAAATGTTCCTAATTATGTCAGGTGAAGAATACAATGCTTGCAGTTCTGCGTTGTGTAACTTTCTCCATTCTCCTGTAACTTCAACCCTCTTAGCCCCAAATATTTTCCTAAGAACCTTATTCTCAAACACCCTTAATCTCTGTCCCTCTCTCAAAGTGAGAGTCCAAGTTTCACAGCCATATAGAACAACCGGTAATATAACTGTTTTATAAATTCTAACTTTGAGATTTTTTGACAGCAGACTAGATGACAAAAGCTTCTCAACCGAATAATAACAGACCTTTCTCCTGTGTTTAATTTCCTCCCGCGTGTCATTTATATTTGTTACTGTTGTTCCAAGATATTTGAAATTTTCCACCTCTTCGAAGGAGATGTCTCCAATTTTTATGTTTCCATTTCGTACAATATTCTGGTCACGAGATATAATCATATACTTTACATTTTCGGGATTTACTTCCAAACCAATCGCTTTACTTGCTTGAAGTAAAATTTCCGTGTTTTCCCTAATCGTTTGTGGATTTTCTCCTAATCACACAATAAGCCTCACAATGGACACAACAAAGAAAAAATAGAAGTCAAAAGAAACGTCCACTATTTGTGGTACGGAATTAAACCTTCAGGTCCCTCGTCGGAAAACGAATTCCGGCAATCATTTTTAATTGGTTTATCTTACGATGCTTTATCGACTGCTATGGTTATCTAGCGTCTGAGTGAAATGAAAGTGATAAAGCAGAGATATGAGTCTAGAGTCCATCGTCGAAAGTTACCTAGCATTTGCTCTTAATTGGTTGAGGGAAAACCCCGTAAGAAATCTCAACCAGATAACCTGTCCCAAGTAGGATTTACATCCGGGCCCGTTCATTTACGGTCAGAGATGCTAACCGTTACTCTACAGCGGTGGACGGCAAATAAATACGCTTGCAATTTATCACAGTAGATCACCGATTCAAAAATCTGTTAAGAAAGAAACTATTCCGAGCTAATATACTATCTTCTAACAACGACTTTTTTTCTCCTCCGGCCACATGTTACTGCAATACTATGTAACAGGAAAAACTGTGTCGTAAAAACAAAGCCCGGAGCTATTGATGCAGGAACAAGAGTGAAGCAATAAAAAGGTACTGGGAAGTCACTGTACTTGAACATGATGTTGAAAAACACATCGCAGGCATGTTCGTGGAGCACACACTGCCTGCGGGGACAGGTTTGCCACAGTCTTTGATCTGCGGGACTGCCCATTGAATGTCCTTTCGTAAACTAGCATATTGCGGCAGTTAAGCTCTCAAATTACCTAGAACAGCTTACTTTTTTGTTACTGCTATTTAAACAGTGGTCAGTGTACCAAATCTGGTTCACAGTTTTCTGCTACGATAAGATAATTTCTTATTGAATATATAATAATGATCAGGGGCAGGTATTTATGGGGATTAATTTTATCATTTGTGTTTTTTTTTATATTGATGTCGGTGGAGATTGTTGGAGATTGAGTTGTACTCTTGATGGATATTAATGGAAATTTTGGAAAACACAATTGAAGCGGTGAGATGAATAACCATTTAAGTCCATTTACACAAGTTTCGAGAAAATGCAAAAAAAAAACTTATTTTATTTCTTACCTAATTATTATTTTTTGCACGTAATATTTCTGTTTGTTTTAGAGATCAAGACAAAGTAGTATACCAACTTTTAAAGTCGTAACACTTGTGGAAATACCCTAAATTTAATTTCAAATTGCAAAAATTCATGGTCAGAAGTGGACTTGAATGGTTATTGATCTCACCGATTCAATTGTTTAGGAACTGGAGTATTAACTCAGTATGAATATTACTTTCCAAATAATTAACGTTACAGGTTCGTTAGATTCTGGTAAAGATGCAGTATGGCCAGTGGACAGTATTTTTTGAATTGAGACTGTTTAATTAGAACCTAACAGGGAGAGGTTAAACTAGGGGAAAGAAGAAGAAGCGACTGTTTAACACACATTCATTAAAAACAAAAACAACTTGCAGCCCTCAAATTAACACATTCAAATTATTAGCGAAATGTTGAATTCTCCGTCTTTTGAGTTCACTAATGTAATCAGAACACCTGGAATACCATGTAATGTAGCCTACTTGTATATAACAAATTCAAGTGAAAAAAAATCCAAAAAAGAAAAACTCAGAATATGAAATTCGCTATAAAACGATGCAATTGTAACAATTCGCGAATGTGTTCACATTTCTCTATTAGAACTCTATTTCGCTATTTATGGCGATTATCTTATTCGCATATTATTAATCAGAATCGCTTAATTCGTAAAGGTTATTAAAAGTATATTGTCGTGATTTTCGCGACCTCCATAAATACCTGGCCCTGATCATGATGCAAATTCTGTAGGCCTGAATGAGATAAATTCAATATACAGAGTAATCTGCTTTAGTATGAATTAATGAGAGAAGAAAAATAAAAAGTAGAATTAGAGTTAAAATGATTTATTAGAGTGAAGTTAAGGCTGTGAGGCCTTCTCTTCCACTTCACCATAAATTAACCTGTAATACAAAGTAGGCCTAATACATACAATATAATAAAATATTCCATTAAATAAGATTAGCTAATGAATGATATATGCCACAGAGATTAGCAATAATATAACATAGTTTACAATTCGAAAACTCGTAATTTAGAATATACAGTAATACAGAAAAATAGCGTAGGCCTACAGACAGTTAACGAAACAATATTACAAATAGGAATAAATCTTAAGCTAAATCCTTAAGGCACAAAAGAAAATACTACTCCCTCCGTTCGAAAATATGGTATAGTAAGAAAGAAAAGAAATTTGATTGATGCGTATGCGTGCACGAAATGTGGTGCAACTTGGGAGACTCCACATGGTTCTGAGAACTGCAAACCTGAGCTTATTTAGAAAGCTAAGAACTTCGATTAGGAAGGCTATTGACCTCGAAGACAATGGAAGTATATTGAAAAGGGTTCACAGAAACAATGACTGTATGCACATAATACTAGGGAGAGTCAAAAAGTAACCTTAATAAGAGTTTTATTAATTGAATATGTACAATAAGATTACAAACACTTCATCACTTTTCAACATAGCCTTTTCAACATAGTGTTCCTGTTGTACTATGTTGAAAAGTGATTGTTTGTAGTCTTATTATACATATTCGATTAATAAAACAATTATTAAGGTTACTTTTTGACTCTCCCTCATACTATATAATGTTTGGAAGTGCTTTTTACAAAATCCAGGAAAAGTTTCAAAAACGAACGAAGCATCACCATTGGATTCAGAGTGTAAGGAATATTTTTATTAAATAACCGAGTCAATTTTTTTTAGCAAAATAGAAGGTTTTTGGAAATAAACCATTCAATCCTTATACCATCTGATTCTCAGCAATATACACGTATCTTAAACATCTCTAAAATGATCTTGGTCTGCAATTATGTACTCGTATTAAAATAATAAAAAAACATCTGCCTCATAAATGAATCATACTGTATATAGTTCGTTATTAACTACAGGACGTAAAATATCTGCCTCATAACTGAATCTTACTGTACATAGTTCGTGATTAACTGCAGGACGTAAAATATCTACCTCATAACTGAATCATACTGTATATAGTTCGTGATAAACTACAGGACGTGAAATATCTGCCTCATAACTGAATCTTACTGTACATAGTTCGTGATTAACTACAGGACGTAAAATATCTGCCTCATAACTGAATCATACTATATATAGTTCGTGATAAACTACAGGACGTGAAATATCTGTCTCATAATTGAATCGTACTGTATATAGTTCGTGATTAACTACAGGACGTAAATATCTACCTCATAACTGAATCGTACTGTATATAGTTCGTGATTAACTACAGGACGTAAAATATCTGCCTCATAACTGAATCATACTGTATATAGTTCGTGATTAACTACAGGACGTAAAATATCTGCCTCATAAATGAATCATACTGCATATAGTTCGTGATTAACTACAGGACGTAAAATATCTGCCTCATAAATTAATCATACTGTATATAGTTCGTGATTAACTACAGGACGTAAAATATCTACCTCATAACTGAATCATACTGTATATAGTTCGTGATTAACTACAGGACGTAAAATATCTGCCTCATAACTGAATCATACTGCATATAGTTCGTGATTAACTACAGGACGTAAAATATCTACCTCATAACTGAATCATACTGTATATAGTTCGTGATTAACTACAGGACGTAAAATATCTGCCTCATAACTGAATCATACTGTATATAGTTCGTGATTAACTACAGGACGTAAAATATCTGCCTCATAACTGAATCATACTGTATATAGTTCGTGATTAACTACAGGACGTAAAATATCTGCCTCATAACTAAATCATACTGTATATAGTTCGTGATTAACTACAGGACGTAAAACATCTGCCTCATAACTGAATCATACTGTATATAGTTCGTGATTAACTACAGGACGTAAAACATCTGCCATCAGGAAACAAAGGAATAATTTATAAACATCCATCGCGTGCTCCGCTTTCGGGAGAGAGAAATCAATTAAAAAACAAAAACCTCTAATAAGCAATTTTACACAATGATTACCAGGTCGTGCAACTCCTGCTACAACAGATCACTCTGCCGGTGGAACCAGTTACTTCCACAAACAACTGAACTCTACTTTTGTTATTAAAAACAAAACGCGATCCGATCTGATGCAGACACGCCGTGAGAATCACAAGACATAGAGAGAGAGAGAGAGAGAGAGAGAGAGAGAGAGCGAGACAGCGAGAGAGAGAGACTAATACTATAGTTTGCAACTTGTGTTCCGCAAACCAACATAATTTCGTCCCTTTAATTCGAAGTCACTGTGCGTGAAATTATCGTGTTAAAAAAAACTAATAATGTTACATAAGAATAAGAACAGTTCTTTAGGTGGGTCTGTGGTCTAATCCTGCGGCTTTTCAGGCAGACGGTCGGGAGCGAGTCCCGGTCAGGCCTGAGATTTTACACTCAAAATTCCATAGCGACACTTGTCACGGATAAGGTCGCAGTTTATTCATTCATTCATGTATTTATTTATTTATTTATTTATTTATTTATTTATTTATTTATTTATTTATTTATTTATTTATTTATTTATTTATTTATTTATTTATTTATTTATTTATTTATTTATTTGTTTATTTATTTATTTAGTTATTTATTTAGTTACTTATTTAGTTATTTATTTATTTATTTCTATAACAGGGCAAAGCCCCAATTACAATAGACAGTACAGATTTGTTAAAAAAACAGAATTGCATATAACAAGAAATAGAGATAAAATAGAAACAAATGCAAGATACAAGTGTAATTACAAATTAAAACTTAAAAATGAATACTACCTAAATAAAATACACAGATATAGATATAAAGGAAAAATACCAAATAAAAATAAATTAAAAAGAGTTAACTGTAGATATCATAGCCAAAAATGTAAAATGTAGCTATAATTGGCAAATTATAGAGTAAATATAACACTATGTTAATAAATTCAGTATACAGTGTTAGTGTGTTAGTGTTATTATCGAGGTTCTCCAGCTCTCAACAACTTTCCGTCCGATCATTATTATTCTATTACCGGTTTGCGACGCACGGGGAAGGATGGCCTAGGTACGAGTGAAGTTACCTACTCGAAACCTGGATACTAAGCGAACTTTAGTATAGTCAGCCGATGTGAGTTAGGAAGGCGCCTAATTAATTGCATAGTAATGGCAATAGGTCTACGTCGTGGTGCTGAGTAATATTCTCTCTCTCAATAGTAATATATTTTAATTTAATCGATTGTTTAACGACGTTATACCAACTACTAGGTTATTCAGCGTCGGTGAAATTGTTGATAGCGAGATGGTATTTGGCGAAATGAGGCTGAGGATTCGCAAGGGGTTACCTGACATTCGTCTTACACATGAAATCTCGGGGAAAAAAAACCGACAAGGTAACCAGCCCAAGTGGGAAACGAACCCAAGTCTGAGCACAGCTCCGTATCAGCAGACAAACGCACTACCGCCTGAGATACGCCGGTGGTTCCCCCAACAGTAATAGGATAGTCTTTCATTCAGTTTTCTGCCCAAGAGCAAATCTGTCACTGCAAACTCAGCATTCTCCAATCTTTCCTATTTTCTCTCTTCCTCTCTGTCTCTGTTTATGAACCATGTATATCTTAATGTCGTCTATCATCTGATTTCTTCTGTCCAAAGCTCTTCTTCCGCTCACCAGTCCTTCCAATGCATCCTTTAGCAGACAGTTTCTTCTTAGTGACCAAACTAATTCCTTTTTCTCTTCCTGATCAGTTCACAACTTCCAGAAACATCGTATTCCAGAAAAGTCTTCTTCTAAGTGAAAGTATTAAATAGTCTCTAAGGACAAATCTCAATGCCCAGGACGAGAATCGAACCCGGGATCTCACGATTTGTAGTCAGAAATGCTGAGCGTTAGACGACGAAACCGTATGTTACAGAATTTGGTTATATCGTCATTTTTAATAGCAATGATAGATAGGATCGCCTGTTGTGTATGCAACTAGCAGTACTTTGTTGTATCTAAAGTTGTACCGTATTTTTGGAATGCTGCTAGGAAATCTGCCGTATTCTATACTGCTAATTTATTCCAGCTTGTTTCTAAAGTTTAAGTGAAAATTTTAGCCAGCTGGCAGCGACATTATAAATCGCTTGGGAACACTAATATTATAGTACTTACTAGCGATGTGTTTAAAGTTTTCGCCATTTTCAATTCAACGAATAATTTGCGGTTTTTGTTTCATGTTTAAACACGTCCGCTTGACAGACAGACAGACAGAGACAGACAGACATCTATCTATCTACCTACCTACCTACCTACCTACCTACCTACCTACCTACCTACCTATCTATCTATCTATCTATCTATCTATCTATCTATCTATCTATCTATCTATCTATCTATCTATCTATCTATCTATCTATCTACCTACCCACCCACCCACCCATTTATTCTGGTGCAGTTAAGGCCATCAGGCCTTCTCTTCCACACCACCAGAAATACAAATACAATAACAGAAATAAAAAGGAAACAAATACACTATAAACAAAGTAAAGCCACACAAAAATATACGCAGGTTGCAGTCACACAAACTTTAAATGAATGATTAAGTATCATAATTAATTGTATCCTAACTAATTAACTAACATAAACAAGAAACTTGCAATTTTAATCTAGAATAAATAATAAAAAAAAACACAAATCAACACTTCTAGCAATATCTAAAAAGCATTAAATAAGACAAAATTTTACAATTTAATTTTGAATTGTGATAAAGTCCGACAGTCCCTGACGTCAATAGATAACGAATTCCAGATGCGAGGTATTTCGACAGTGTAGGAGGATGAGTATAAAGAGTTCTATGATGAGGGATAGAAAGAAGTTCTTGATGCCGGTTTCGAAGAGTTGTAAGAAATTGAAAGCGCGATAAGAGATAATTCGGAGTAGAAGTATGCATGATTCTAAATAGAAGGGACAGTGAATGTATTGTTCTTCGTTCCTTAAGACGCACCCATGAAAGTAACTCATAACGAGTGCACCTCAGCATACGTGTGGACTTCGGTCCTACATTCATAGACATCTATGACGTAATGCAGAGGGCCACTAGAGGGAACACAAGAGTTGGAGCTTAATCTGAGACGATTCTGTCCGACGCCGGGGTGGTATCCGGTGTGGCTTAGTGGATAAAGCATCAGCACGTAGAGCTAAAACCCGGGTTCAAATCCCGGCGCCGGAGAGAATTTTTCTCCGTTTCATTACTCTTTCATCGTATGGAGGGAAGGTGTTATATACATCTCTTACGATTGTGATGTGCTCGGTGCCAGTGCCTGAACTTAACTGGCATCATCACTGTTTACTAAGCCACGGTACGGGCTATTCCATATGAAATCGATCAGTAAAAAACCTCGCATTTTTTAATACTCTAATTTTTTCCCTATTTATACAAGGTGCTGAGGACAGTGCATTTTCAAAAACATACTATCGAAAGTCAAATGGTTTTCGTACTATTGAGCGACAAATTTAGCGTATTTTATAAAAACAAGTCTCTTTCAGCGTTCAGAACTCTGGAACCATCTACTGCAGAACATTGAATGGGACCTCATTTTGAAGCTGACATTTGGTAGGTTATGATAAGAAGTAATACTTATTTTTATTGTATACAGAGAGACAGGTAATCTGATTTTTCTTACTTTTAGGCTTTTTGCCCATTTGTAAAATTGTGAAAAAAAAAATTGAGAAAAAAACTTGCATTATTAAGAGGGATTCGGCATTGTTTGCTTAGTGGCTCGGCAATAAGTTTCGAGGTTATTAAATAAATTATTTTCACACGCCTGGACTTGAACGGCCCAGTACAGAAAGCACTGGCCGAGAGCTGAAGGTAAGCGAGCGTTGGGAGTCATTTTACTCCTGTGTTTATGAAAACTTGTGATAAAGCTAGCCCAGCTATGCGCTACTAGACGAAACATGACGTGTTTGTCTCCTGGCCTTGCTTGCCTAGGATAGCTCCCGCCTCACAGTCAGCTGGTTAGTTCACGCGCGTACTATTTATTTTCTTTATTTGATATTTTCAATATTTTCTTATCAACGGTGCATCAGTAAAAAATGGGTGTTTATTTGTACTTTCAATGCGGGATCTAACCATATATTTTAAAAATATTTTTTCGTGGGCAAAGCCGTCTTAATGAAGAAAAATCTAAATTTCTCCATTTCCATAAAAAGTAAGAAAAACTGTTTACATGTCAATATAAACTTTAATTTCTCAGCATCAAAATAAACCATGATTTTGATCATTGGGAGAAAGGGTTTCGGAGCCACAACAGTTTAAAGTTGCTAATTTTATGAAAATACGATAAATTTAAATATTTTTTAATTTAAACACTATGAAGTTCTGATGCCTCAAACTTTGCACAAAGCATTGTATCACAGTTGTCAACGGGCAGAAAAAGTTTCATTATATTTAAAAATTGCAAGGTCAATTTTATCTGTATTTTGGTCGATTTGAGATGGAATAGTCCGTACGCTTACAACCATTTACAGAATTGAAGTCGCACTGTGTCGAGGATGATCTTTTAAAATGGTTATTTTACGACGTTTTATCAACTATTATAGTTATTTAACTTCTGGGTGAGATGAAGGTGATAGTGCCGACGAAATGAGTCCAGGATCCAGCGACGAAAGTTACCCAGCATTTGCTCGTAATGGGAAAAATCTTCAACCCAGGTAACAGGTAACTTGTTTCAACCAGGATTTGAACCCGGGCCCACTTGTTTTATGGTCAGATATGCTAACCGTTACTCCACAGCGCTGGCCCTGAGGATGATTCCTCCATAAGTATAATAATAAAACATGTCATTTAATGAAGTCGATTATTTTAGCGAGGTGGTAGGACTAAAAGCAACCTTGCTGACTATTTCGCTAGGTTTGCGCAACAAGCAGGGCGAGCAGCTCGCTGTGGAGCTCTGATATTGCAAAAGACTCGGCAGTTATTATAGCTATTAACATGGCTGCGTGCATTGATTATTAATGATTACGTCCTTCATATTAATAACCCATCAAACAACCATTTTCATCACATAATGCACCTCTAAGATAAAACTCGCGATTCATCGCCGACACGTTAAGTAATTAAATGAACTAAGTCATCCGCCGGGATGCTTGCACGATCAGACTTTACGTCAAAACCCGAGAGGATCCATCGGTGTACCTCGGGGTAGCGAGCGTGGCTCGTAATGGGTTTGAATCCAGGTTGGGCCAATTACCTGGCTGGGTTTCTTCCGAAGTTTTCCGGAACTGTAAGACGAGAGTTAGGTAATTTTACAGCGAATTCTAATATTCATCTCGTTAACTACCATCTTGCCATCACAAATCCCACCGATGCGACTTGATTTCACAGACGGTTCCAGGCAAAATCTGTCGGTCATTTCGACGCTGAAGAATCTCTGCAGTTTTAGACGTCGTGCAGAATAAATTATTAATTCTCACTCGTCATAAACTTTCACATTTGACACTCGCTAACATCCTAATCTCACCCTCGTCATATTCATTTCATAAATTGTATTTGTAAAAATAATCTTTAATCCCCTTTCTCTCACTATCCTCACTCGTCATCATCCTCACACCATTATCCGTCATTCCAATACTTCAATATCTTCAGTCGCCACACTCCACATTCGTCATCATTTTCACTTGTCACCCACATTAGTCATCATAATCGGTCATTCTGACTAATCATCCTCATTCATTCTCACTCATTTATTCAGCGTTCAAACTCAACATCTTTATCTAACCCTCGTCATATTCCTTCTATAAATTGTAACTGCTAAAAATATTCTGTAATTCCCTCGTCACCATCCTCATTCGTCATCATTCTCATATTCTTATTCGTCATTCCCATTCGTCAACATCTTCACTCGTCACAATCCATATTCGTCACAATTTTCACTTGCCACCAACATTCATCATCCTCACCCATTCTCACTAATCACTATATATACAACACCGGTATATATTACTTACTTAGTTACTGGCTTTAAGAAACCCGCAGGTTCATTGCCGCCCTCACATAAGCCCGCCATTGGTCCCTATCCTGAGCAAGATTAATCCAGTCTCTATCATCATATCCCACCTCCCTCAAATCCATTTTAATATTATCTTCCCATCTACGTCTCGGCCTCCCCAAAGGTTTTTTTCCCCTCTGGCCTCCCAACTAACACTCTATATGCATTTCTGGATTCGCCCATACGTGCTACATGCCCTGCCCATCTCAAACGTCTGGATTTAATGTTCCTAATTATGTCAGGTGAATAATACAATGCGTGGCTCATTGTATGGATTCGTAACAAGCTGTTTTTACGGTGATGGGTTGTTAGCCCTTCGCCCAACCCCCAAGCTGGAGGACCACCCCTCATCAGCTGTCCGCGACTGCTTATTCAATATATTCACAGCTACCCTCCATATCTGGAGGCCGTCTCCTCGATCCGCAAACTGAGGACGCACCATTCCGTGGTGATAGGGACCCACAATACATGGCACCGGTATATATTATAGAACATAATAGTAAACATGATACACATTAACTGTAAATACTCTATATATAATATATTCAATTAATTCATTTAACGAAAAACATAATATATATTCTGAGATTGTGAAATTCATATCTTTTACTATAACTGCCAGTAAAAATTTGTTTAAGCTAAGAAAATGTTCTTTCTACGTCACATGACGTTATAGGGACAAGATGATAATAATAATAATAATAATAATAATAATAATAATAATAATAATAATAATAACAAAAATCAATATGCAAATTATCAATATTTATATGTTACACAATATATACAAATAATTTGTTTATCGAAACCTATCCCGTTGCAGTGAACAAAAACGTATATTCTCAGGTTATGAAATGCAAATCTTTTACGAACATCACAATATAAAATTTGTTAAAACTAAGAGAATGTTCTTTCTACGTCATGTGACGTTACAGGGGCACATTTATAATACATTACATCATTATTATTTAATGACCCCATGCGTACCTGCTTGCAATTCGACCTTGCTTACTCATCCACGTGACGTAATAGATGTAGCTACCAGAAGTAACTACTCGATCCGCTGTACGTTTGGGAACGAAAATGCGCTGTCTTCTAATCACCACCCTCATTAATTATCATTCGTCATATTCTTTCACCGTTTACACTCGTTAACATCCTGATATCACATTCGCCATATTCATTCCATAAATTTTAATCGCTAAGAATAATCTTAAAGACACTGTTGTGAGATTTCAATCCTTTTTATAAATCGTTTTTCAAAGTAAGCAATACTACAAAAAAAAACTACATATTTATTGGAATAATTCTTCTCGGCTTATTAACCAGGTGAGTTGGATATTTGCTTTCAATGACTATCTTCGTCATCTTCAGGAATTGAAGTGCAGTACCCAACGCCGGGAAAGCTTCAAGTTCTACATATTGATACATGTTTATACCAAGAACTTCTTCATCCAAAGCTATCTCAGTAGATAATAAGATGTATAACGTCGGAATAACTTCAGGGATCACCCTGTATTTATTTGTAGCAGGTGGTACTTAAGATATGTGCTAAGAAAGTAGAATACCCCTGACCAGATTGCTTGCTCACTCTTTCGACATTGGGTCGGTCGGCACGAGGTAGATAACCTACGGATGACGCAACTTTCTGAATGCCCGGTACTTTATCCAGCATTAATCTCGTTATAAGAACAGTTCGAGTAACCGCCATACCTTCCAGTCTTAGTCACCGCCACGCCTCTACACTGCAGAACACCGTATTCATTGCATGAGCCACGAATGCTCTCAGCAGTATCTACAGTATTTGTCAAAAGAGTTATTCATTTTACCTGCTCTCCAATTATACGACAGTTCAAATGGTAGTAATTAAACAACGGTTTATGGAAACAGTTTTCCCTACGCTACATGGTTTACAGTTAGAAAATAACAGTACTATTGTGCTTTTAAGTAAGTAAGTAAGCACAGTACTATTGTGCTTTTAAGTAAGCAATTTCCGAGAGAGAAATATTGTCGGAATTTTTAGTATGAGTTTGTATTAACAAAATAATAATTAATATCAACTACAACCGATTAATTTTAATCAACTCGATTATTCGATTAAATATTTTTCATCTATTAATCTTACAACAGAAATTAATCGACTAATCTATTAAATCTCACAACACTAATTATAATACACTTACTTACTTACTAGCTTTTAAGGAACCCGAAGGTTCATTGCCGCCCTCACATGCCATTGGTCCCTATCCTGAGCAAGATTAATCCATTCTCTATCATCATATCACAACTCTCTCAAATCCATTTTAATATTATCTTCCCATCTACGTCTCGGCCTCCCTAAAGGTCCTTTTCCCTCCGGCCTCCCAACTAACATTGTATATGCATTTTTGGATTCTCCCATTCGTGCTAATTATGTCAGGTGAAGAATACAATGCGTGCAATTCTGTCTTGTGCAACTTTCTCCATTCTCCTGTGACTTCATCCCTCTTAGCCCCAAATATTTTCCTAAGGACCTTATTTTCAAACACCCTTAACCTATGTTCCTCTCTCAAAGTTAGAGTCCAAGTTTCACAAGTTTAAAATGATCAATTATAATACACTACCATCTTCAACACTGTCATTTTAACCCATCACCATCTTCACACCCTTCACACTCGTTACCTGATTTGCGATCCTCATTCATCCTCACCATATTCATTCCTTATTCGTCAACATTTTCATCATTCTCATTAAATTTCCCCTCATAACCATCCTTCCCATCAGTATTTTTCGTCACTCTCACTTCATTGCCTTTCGGCTTCATAATCGTCCTCTTTCTTCATCACCCTCGTCATCAACAAACTTGTCATATACGTCTTCATCAACACTACCAACAGCCAATGACGTAGCTCAGTCGGCTGAGACACTTGCCTGCCGATCTGGAGTTGCGCTCGGGCCTGGTTTCGATTCGCGCTTGGGCTGATTACCTGGTTGGGTTTCTCCGAGGTTTTCCCCAAAAACATAAAGCGAATATCAGGTAATCTATAGCGAATATCAGGTAATCTATAGCGAATCCTCGGCCTCATCTCGCCAAATACCATCTCGCTATCACCAATCCCATGGACGCTAAATAACCTACTAGTTGATACAGCGTCGTTACATAACCAAGTATAAAAACACCACCAGCATTATTACAATTTCTGTGTCCTTAACAAAACAAATAGGCCTATCCCTGGTTACGATATAGCAACGCTGACCACTTTTTAATTTCTATAGTCTCGAATTCTCCCTACCTCCCACAAACAAAGTCGTTAGGAAGTATGCGGTCGTGGATAATTCGACAAAATTTCACTCAATATAATGCTTAATGAACTGCAGTCTAACATGATCAAGTATGCTTCAATTAATCACATCCGTTTCTTTATAATTCAACGTGAAATCACAGTCTAGTATATACAGTCACGAAGCTCAATACGTAGTAAATATGCAGCCATAGATGGTTGCTAACCACTAGGATCGCTACTATCGCCTCATTACAGACAATGCTAAATAGTACCTACACAGTCTATTGTTCCTAGCATCCTCACAACTCAAGATTCGTAATTGTATATACTAGACTGTGGTGAAATTGCCGCAGTTGCATTTCTGCAGTACAAGGAGTCCACTTTGCCAGTCACCAGACCGGGTATCGCAACAACACGCTCGAGCCGAGTTCAGCGGAAGACGGGCCCAAGGGAAGCCTCTTCGATCAGACTCGATACTCAAGGAAGTGAGACGGCCAGACCGGTTCGAGATCCGCGCAGTGCACGAGTGAGTCACATCTCACTGTGACGTCACCACCAAGGGAAGAGCAGTGTTGGTTGCTTGTAGAGCGTACGGAGGAAGTAAATCGTCGTTGTTCCTGCAGTAACTCCTATGTGCAAAATATACATTTTTTTTTTCAGTAAGAAGAAAAGACACATTTATTCATCCTATGGCAGCCGTACATTAGGAGAATGTGAATTCTTACATTTTCGAAACAAAGAAATATAGGGTAAACTAGGGTCTGTTGGACAGTCGGGCATGTTGGACACTCTGTACTTTAACGTGTTACCTCGCCACTTGTGGGCACCACATTCTGCTAGAAGTCAATGACGGAGGTAGCCACGAGTGGGCTACTTCCGTCATTGACTTCTAGCAGAATTTGGTGTCCACAAGTGGCGAGGTAACACGTTAAAGTACAGAGTGTCCAACATGCCCGACTGTTCAACAGACCCTAGTTTACCCTAATTACATATAGGAGATTTTATTATTTGTTGTATCACTATTTAAGTTGTTTAATAGAGCAAAAATTTGAAAATCGATAAATATGCCACACAGGAGTTATTGCAGGAACAACGACGAAATACTATTGGGTAGGCCTATATACTGTAGGCATCTTGTAAGCGGACATCCCCCCCCCCGCTTTTTGTAATACAACTAAAACAAATCTATTCCATTTATTCGGTTATTGAAAATACAAATAAACTTATCCATGTTGAATCTTTCGTACACTACTTTTAACATTTGAATATAAATAATAGATTAAATGGCGATCTTACTCGTGTTAATTATGTAAGCACGTGCGGCTTACAGCTGTTTCGGTGCTATTCAACACCATCCTCAGAGCCTATTAGGCCTCGGCGCTATCTCAACTTCGCTGCCTGTTGTGTGGGTGCGTTCGTGTGATGAAGAGTTGTGTCAAATAGTGTGTGTGTTCTGAAATTGATCTGTGTGTTGAGAATTTGACTGGGATGTGTTTTAGTGTGTCTGTATATTTCATATTGTTCTAGTGTGTTGAGTTTTTGGTTTTCGGGTTGTATGTGTAGGATTTCCATGTCTGTATTTATGTTATTGTATGTGTGGTTAACATTAGTTATGTGTTCGGCATATGTAGATGTATTGTGTCCCATGGTTATTGCTTTAATGTGTTTTTTGTATCGAGTCTGGAATGATCTGCCTGTCTGTCCAATGTAAAAACTGTCGCAACTATTCCATGTGAGTTTGTATACGCCTGTGTGGTTGTATTTATTTGTTTGGTTGTTTGTGTGTTGAGATGTCTTTTCAGTGTGTTTTCTGTTCTGTATGCTATGTTGTATTTCTGCTTTCTGAATGAGGATGCGATCTTGTGTGTGTTTTTGTTTTCGTATGTTAGTGTGATGTATTTCTTATGTTCTTATGTTTGTGTTGTGTTTTGTGTCTTTTTGTGTTTGTTGAGTTTTTGTTTTGTCTTCCTTATGATGTTATCTATTATGTTTGGGTTGTAACCATTTTCTTGTGCTATGTATTTGATTGTGTTCACTTCTTCATTGTAGTGTTGTTGGCTCATGGGTATGTTGAGTAATCTGTATACCATTGTCCTGAATGCAGCATATTTGTGTAATAATTTATTCTCATTTATTCATCTAATTACATATAATTTACCTCTTAATTTACTATTTATTCACGTCTCTCATTTTACTATTAGTTTCGTTAGAATAAGTATCTTATTTTATAATTTTTTTGCTTTATCGCAGTTGGTCATCGAACAACTTTCACTACGAAATCCAAAAACAGGTTAATTTATAGGAGAGTTCTATCTGCAGCTCTTCTATACGCTAACAGTACTTTCAACGGCAGGAAAAGCACGCAAGTAAAAAAAATATATATATCTACTTTTTAAGAGAGCCATTTTATTGACCACTGTCCATACCTACACCAAAACCAAATAGTATTTCTATATTTTTTATTATATTTTTTTTAGACTCGAAATTAACTAGAAGAAGCTAGAATTATTACTCTTTGTGTAGGTAGTTGTTTGTTTGATTTTATTTCATTTCATTTTTATTTTATTGCATTTCATTTCATTTTGTTTTATTTTATTTTATTATATTTTATTTATTTCATTCCATTTTATTTTTATTTCATTTGATTTCATTTTGTTTTATTTTATTTTATTTCATTTTATTCTTATTTTATTTGATTTAATTTAATTTTATTTTATTTTATTTCATTTTATTTTTATTTTTATTGATTCCATTTTATTTCATTTTATTTTATTTTAATTTTATTTTTATTTTATTTTATTTTATTTTATTTCATTTTTATTTTATTTTATTTCTTTTTGTTTTTTTTTTTTTATTTTATTTCATTTTTTAACTAATGCACTTTTCCCCGGTGTAAGAATTTGAATCACAGAAGGTGGTTAACCTTTACAGAGATGCAGAGAACAGCATGGACTCCTCTACCGGCTACCCAGTGCTTGGTGTCAATTCTATGAAACGCGTTGTACTCTACTGGCAGGTTTCCGTGAAAGCGTGACAACATAACGATGCAATCTCATGAGAATAACTTCCTTCGTTTGAAACTGCCGGTCGCAAAACTATCAGTTACCTCTCTGAACAATGACGATTTACTGGCAACCTTTCATTGACGCAGGGCCAATGTCAAAGTCCAATGAGTGCCACTTACCTCACGGTTTACTCTTAGCTAACTAAGCAGCAATGCAATCGTTTCTACAACATGAATTCCCTAATTGTTGTCATTTTATATAAATGTTCTTTACGTTTTGGTGAAGAATAGGTAGAACGGAGAAAAATTCTCTCCGATACCGGGATTCGAACACGGGTTTTCAGCTCTACGTACTGACGCTTTATCCACTAAGCCACACCGAATTCCAGTTCCGATGCCGGATTGAATCCTTCTCAGTTTAAGTTCTACATCTCAGTTTTCCCTTTGGTGGTCTACCCTTATGTATTGTGTCAGAATATGTGACAGTGGCACAATGTCCAACACTATGTACAGAGGTGCAGTCATTACGAGTAAGTGGAACTTACTTCTTTACTTGCTTCAAGTAAAATTCCCGTTTTTCCCAAACAGTTTGTGGATTTCCTCCTAACATATTCACGTCATCCGCAAAGACAAGCAGCTGATGTAACTCGTTCAATTCAAAACCCTCTCTGTTATCCTGCACTTTCCTAATGACATATTCTAGATCTATGTAGAGCAAAATTAAAAAGTAAAGGTGATATTGTATCTCCCTGCTTTAGCCCGCAGTGAATTGGAAAAGCATCTGACAGAAACTGACCTATACGAACTCTGCTGTACGTTTCACCGAAACATATTTTAATTCTGTCGTCGATTTGCAAAAAAGGACATGTCCAAAATAACAAAGTGTTGGAAAATCGCAAAAACTATAACTATATTAACAAATTAAAATGTTCATACATTTTTTTCTAATTAGATCACTATGGGTACATACATTCAGAATGAATGAACATTTTAATTTTTTAAGTATATTATGGTATTTTTGCGATTTCCCAACACACTGTCATTTTGGATGTGTCCCCTTTTGCAAATCGACGACAGAATTAATCGAACTAGTTCTCAAGGAAGAACATCATATAAAACTTCTCTCTTAACTGAGTCATATGCCTTTTTAAAATCTATGAATTTTCATTCATTCATTCATTCGTTCATTCATTTTATTCCCTAGATCTCACATGAGCAATGAAGCTTTAAGATGTGAAACAAGTCAAAATTTTACAATATTACAATTACAATTCTCACAAATGTTTACAGTTTTACAATTTAGTTATTTTCTACAATTTTTACAATTCTGTGCAGTTTTTTACAATATTTTGCCGAGATGTAGTGAGATGAGGTGAGGTCCGAGGAATCGCCAAAAGATTACCCCGCATTTGCCTTTTGGTTGGGGAAAACCAAACTGATGTACTGTACCCTTATACTCCCATTTTTTCTCCAATATCTGTCGAATACAAAAAATCTGATCAATAGTCGATATATTACTCCTAAAACCACACTGATGATCCCCAGTAATTTCATCTAAATATGGAGTTAATCTTCTCAGAAGAATATTGGGCAAAATGCTGTACGACGTCAACAAAAGTGCCACAGACATACCAGCTCCTTGAATTACAAAATCCCTATAGAAACCACTAATAACATCTTTAACATGCTGTTTCACGTCCCCCAGATTGCAATGACTGCACAAGAACATTTAATGAACATACCAAATTACACCGTGCAATATTAAATTTAACATTTAGCACTCGGAACCAAAAGCCCTTGTATCAAAAGATGAAGTTCAGAAACACAGGCAAAGAAATTTCCTCTGAAAACGAAAAAAATCTGATAACCTATTTCAAGCGTACATTTTACAAGCTATGTTGTATACAGCAGACACACGAATACCAATTTTAATGCACTCAACGGAGCACATAAATTGCATTTATTAGCCTAAAAAAGAGCGAAAAAGGAACATAAAATTTTCTTAAATAGGACGCCATTATATTAAAGTCAATTGTGCAGTTGATTAACAACAAAACATCAGCAAAACGCAATCAAGGTCGATGAGATTGCAATAGTGATACTGTATAAAAGCCACAATAAATTGGATAATAATTAGGAGAGAAAGCATTGAAATGAATTACAAGTAGAATCAATTCATGGAAGTAAAGAGAAACTAGCTCTAGACGACTTGTTAACTGACAAGATGCAAAAATACCAAAAAAAAAAGTCGAACTAATACTACAGTTTTTACTTATTTAATGACGCTGTATCAACTACTAGGTTATTTCTGCAATGCTTGGGAAAAATGGCATAAGTCAGTTTCCACAAACATTTATTTATGTATTTATTTATGTATGTGTGTATTTATTTATTTATTTACGTATGTGTGTATGTGTGTATTTATTTATTTATGTATTTATTTATTTACGTATGTGTCTATCTATCTATCTGTCTGTCTGTCTGTCTGTCTGTCTGTCTGTCTGTCTGTCTGTCTGTCTGTCTGTCTGTCTATCTATCTATCTATCTATCTATCTATCTATCTATTTATTTGACAACTTACAGAACATCTGCTCGCTTGGGAAAAGAGACATAAGTATTTCTCCCATTACAATAATTCATACAGAAGAAAATCAAATCGACATAAACCAGTGTGAAGACAGTTTTTTCTCCTTCTATTGTAAAATAAACATTTTTGACTTGCGCCACTTTTCCCGAGCACTACAGATTTAGAGTCGATGGGATTATTGGCGATAGCGAGATGGTATTTGGCGAGATGAGGCCGAGGATTCGCCTTTCGGTTGGGTAAAACCTCGAAAGAAAAAAAACCAGCCCAAGCGGGAATCCAATCCACGCCCGAGCGCAGAGAAACGCGCTACAGCCTGAGTTACGCCGGTGGCCCAATAATACTGCTGAGAATGTATGGTTATTCAAGCTTTACGTTGAACATAATTAATATGAAAATGTCGAAACAAGTGAGCACCTAACCATTGGCCTCTAAATCGCTCAGCAATTTTGAAAATGTTTCAACACATTCAACACATTCTCGTACAAAACGATCCCGCAAAATGATACGCATTTAAAACCACTAATTAGCGTGCTTTATGAAGCCATTCAGGAGATAATTTTAACTCCGTTTTAATTTGTGCAAAACTAATTTCAATTATGTAGATGATATTAGATAAGAAATATCAGCTACAGTGTACAAATAATGAATGTGCTAGTATTATCTGTTTGTAATACTTGAAATTCTGACATAAAAGCCTATTCAATAGCTGACGTTACTCGAAAGAGACGGGAATGTTTTTGGCACACCTACATGCAAACTGCTGTTTTTCATAACACATGGTTAGAAAGTTCTTCTTTGCTGTACTCGTACGGCAAAAACATTGTTACGATTCACTTTTCCGTACGAATGCCGCAAAATTGTCAGATAGGGTAGCTGTAGGTTTTCACCTGAAGACGAAGAGAGATTCACGTTGTGTTACAATTTTTTAAAATTATCAATGGAAAAAAACACGACTAACTGTGCTAACTTTCGAGGAATATCACTTTTGTTGACGTACAAAATGTTGTCCAATATTCTTTTGAGAAGATTAACTCCATACGTAGATGAAATTATTGGGGATTATCAGTGCGGTTTTAGGCGTAATCGATCGACTATTGATCAGATGTATTGTATTCGACAGATACTTACTTACAAATGGCTTTTAAGGAACCCGAAGGTTCATTGCCGCCCTCACATAAGCCCGCCATCGGTCCCTATCCTGTGCAAGATTAATCCAGTCTCTATCATCACATCCCACCTCCCTCAAATACATTTTAATATTATCCTCCCATCTACGTCTCGGCCTCCCTAAAGGTCTTTTTCCCTCCGGCCTCCCAACTAACACTCTATATGCATTTCTGGATTCGCCCATATGTGCTACATGTCCTGCCCATCTCAAACGTCTGGATTTTAAGTTCCTAATTATGTTAGGTGAAGAATACAATGCGTGCAGTTCTGTGTTGTGTAACTTTCTCCATTCTCCTGTAACTTCATCCCGCTTAGCCCCAAATATTTTCCTAAGCACCTTATTCTCAAACACCCTTAACCTATGTTTCTCTCTCAAAGTGAGAGTCCAAGTTTCACAACCATACAGAACAACCGGTAATATAACTGTTTTATTAATTCTAACTTTCAGATTTTTGGACAGCAGACTGGATGATAAGAGCTTCTCAACCGAATAATAACACGCATTTCCCATATTTATTCTGCGTTTAATTTCCTCCCGAGTGTCATTTATATTTGTTACTGTTGCTCCAAGGTATTTTAATTTTTCCACCTCTTCGAAGGATAAATCTCCAATTTTTATATTTCCATTTCGTACAATATTCTGGTCACGAGACATAATCATATACTTCGTCTTTTCGGGATTTACTTCCAAACCGATCGCTTTACTTGCTTCAAGTAAAATTTCCGTGTTTTCCCTAATCGTTTGTGTATTTTCTCCTAACATATTCACGTCATCTGCATAGACAAGAAGCTGATGTAACCCGTTCACTTCCACACCCTGCCTGTTTGTATTCGACAGATATTGAGAAAAATGAGAGTATAAGGGTACAGTACATCAGTTATTCATAGATTTCAAAAAGGTATATGACGCGGTTAAGAGAGAAGTTTTATATGATATTCTTACTGAATTTGGTATTCCCAAGAAACTAGTTCGATTAATTAAAATGTGCCTACAGCAGAGTCCATGTAGGCCAGTTTCTGATGCTTTTCCAGTTCACTGCGGGCTAAAGCAAGGAGATGCACTGTCACCTTTACTTTTTAACTTTGCTCTAGAATATGCCAGTAAGAAACTTCAGGATAACAGACAGGGTTTGGAATTGAACGGGTTACATCAGCTTCTTGTCTATGCGGATAACGTGAATATGTTAGGAGAAAATCCACAAACGATTAGGGAAAACGGGAATTTTACTTCAAGCAGGTAAAGAAATAGTTTTGGAAGTAAATCCCGAAAGAGAAAGTATACTATTATGTCTCATGACGAGAATATTGTACGAAATGGAAATATAAAAATTGAACATTTATCTTTTGAAGAGGTGGATAAGTTCAAATATCTTGAAACAACAATATAAATGATTCTCGGGAGGAAATTAAACACAGAATAAATCTGGGAAATGCCTGTTATTATTCGGTTGAGAAGATTTTATCATCCAGTCTGCTGTCAAAAAATGTGAAAGTTAGAATTTATAAAACAGTTATACTAACGGTTGTTCTGTATGGTTGTGAAACTTGGGCTTTCACTTTGAGAGAGGAACAGAGATTAAGGGTGTTTGACAATAAGGTTCTTAGGAAAATATTTGGGGCTAAGAGGGATGAAGTTACAGGAGAATGGTGAAAGTTACACAACGCAGAACTTCACGCATTGTATTCTTCACCTGACATAATTAGGAACATTAAATCCAGACGTTTGAGATGGGAAGGGCATGTAGCACGTATGGGTGAATCCAGAAATGCATATAGAGTGTTAGTTGGGAGGCCGGAGGGAAAAAGACCTTTGGGGAGGCCGAGACGTAGATGGGATGATAATATTAAAATGGATTTGAGGAACATGGGATATGATGATAGAGAGTGGATTAATCTTGCAAAGGATAGGGACCGATGGCGGGCTTATGTGAGGGCGGCAATGAACCTTCTGGTTTCTTAAAAGCCATTTGTAAGTAAGTAAGCAAGCAGTGGAATAAGTCAAACAGCTCAACCATTGAACAATTCACCGTTGCTCTCACCTCCTCCATTCAGATCAATACTAATCAATAATTTGTTTTCATGTAACTATAATCTCTGTAATATCCAAGATTCTGCCTTTATCACGTAACACATTGTAACAATAACTTATAAGTTAGGATTTTTGTTTTATTTAAAATGTTTCTACTATAAGGAACCGAGTTCACCATGCCAATAACAGTTACTTATTCCTTCACTGAAGTTTAAAAAGGAACAGGTTAATAATAATGGGCCAAATAATTTAATCATTAAAAATCCGCGCTATTCATTAAAGTTCAATGCTGTAATATGCATCGTGGCTCTCGGCAAATTATTTTATCTCACTTTTGGCTCTCTTCTAATTTCTGGTAAGTACGACTTCTGTAAACAGAAAGACGTCTTGTCCGAAATAGTACATTATGCAACGAGCTTATAATGGTAGTAATTAAGACGCGAGTATGTTTATGAAACGAGCGCAAGCGAGTTTCATAATTTTCATACGAGCGTCTTAATTACCATTATAGTCAAGTTTCATACGACTTTTTATGCTCGACCATATTTCTATCTTGAAATTATTCATAAGTATTCATGTTATTCTTATCTGACTGAGGAGCGGAACTGCCTTTGTGCAATACCTCGTAAATTGTGAGATGTGCGCAGACGCGAAAGTATTAATTTTTTCCGAGAAACAGATGTCGACATTGACCTTGATATAATCTAGAAAGTAAAATAAACATTAATCTTGATATAACCTTAAAATTGAATTAGACATTGAAAAACGAGATGACAAATTGAATTTATTTGAATATTATTTACAAATAACGCTAATTATTATAGTAACAGAACTGACTTTATTTCAAATATAGGTGATTTATTGATTTATTGTTGTCTTTCGATTGCATATCCGAGAATAATGGATACTTGCGCTTTCATATTGCTACAATGGTATTTTCTGATTGGTGGAACACCTGAACTTTAATGAATAGGTGTACTTTAATGAGGTCCATTAAAGAGCTGCTACCAGGTGTATAATTACTACATTTCGGCATGGTCGAGCATAAAAGTGTTTATGCTCGACCATGCCGAAATGTAGTAATTATACACCTGGTAGCAGTACTTTAATGCATGTCATTAAAGTACACATATTCATTAAAGTTCAGGTTTTCGATTATTCTCGATATGCAATCGAAAGATAACGAGGGAAGCGTCACACAGGCTGGAAATCCAATACTGTCGCAGAAGGTAATGTTCTGTTACTATAATAATTAGCGTTAATTGTAAATAACATTCAAATAAATTCAATTTGTCATCTCGTTTCTCAATTCTAAATCAATTTCCAGGTTATACCAAAATGAATTCATGTTATTCTCTACATCAAGGTCAATGACATTATTGTTCTTCGGAAAAAATCAATACTTTCGCGTCTGCGCACATCTCACACGAGCTATGCACAAGGTCACTTCCGATCTTGAGTCAGATACAAATAAAATGATACTTCTGAATAATTTCAAGTTAGAAATATGGTCGAGCATAAAAAGTCGTATGAAACTTGCCTATAATGGTAATTAAGACGCTCGTATGAAAATTATGAAACTCGCTTGCGCTCGTTTCATAAACAAACATACTTGCGTCTTAATTGCTATCATTATAGGCCCGTTGCATAATGTACTATTACGATACCGGTATCGATAATGTTAGAAATTATATTCCCTTCAAAATCTCGAATTTTTTCAGTGTTCCAGTATTTTCTCTGTTTTCACTTCTTATAATGAGAAAGTAAAAAACCAGACCTCGTTAGTATGGGTCGATCCGGATGTCTTGTTGAATTAACAACACTCTCTGACTTCAATTCATTCGGTCTGATGGAAACAGGCTACACGAGAGGAGAGAACACACTGTTCCCTCTTTTAAGGCTGAATTCCTCCCCCATCATTCAATTTCTATAGCTGATTGTTGCTCAGGTGTGGGCGACAATATATTTCACCTCACGTGTTCGGATTCCTTTTGTAATTATTTGACGTGTACGAACAGGTTCGCGATCCAGGTGGCAGGGCAGGGAACAAACTGAGCTGACAACTGGCGTTACTATGGCAACTATCCGTTCACGAGCAGTCAACTAGATCAGATTTTAACTATTTTGAATTGGCAATTCATAAATGAGTATGAAAAGGTCTCTGACAAAGTTCGACTATGACACTCGTGAAAATTGTCGCACGAACTATAGTGAGTGCAACAAAAATTCACTCATGCCATAATCATCAAGATTATCCACTTGTTACATAAATAACCCATTATCTCAGGAAGTATAGCTTACTTACTTACTTACAAATGGCTTTTAAGGAACCCGAAGGTACATTGCCGCCCTCACATAAGCCCGACATCGGTCCCTATCCTATGCAAGATTAATCCAGTCTCTATCATCATATCCCACCTCCCTCAAATCCATTTTAATATTCTCCTCCCATCTACGTCTCGGCCTCCCGAAAGGTCTTTTTCCCTCCGGTCTCCCAACTAACACTCTATATGCATTCCTGGACTCGCCCATACGTGCCACATGCCCTGCCCATCGCAAACGTCTGGATTTAATGTTCCTAATTACGTCAGGTGAAGAATACAATGCGTGCAGTTCCGCGTTGTGTAACTTTCTCCATTCTCCTGTAACTTTAACCCTCTTAGCCCCAAATATTTTCCTAAGAACCTTATTCTCAAACACCCTCAACCTATGTTCCTCTCTCAGAGTGAGAGTCCAAGTTTCACAACCATACAGAACAACCGGTAATACAGGGACATCATTTTATTTTTACTTCAATTTTTATTGTACCTGAGTTTTGGAATGTACTTCACTCCCACCCCTTCTACTAGTAAACTTCCAACCGTTCACGACACAGAGCCGAGGGCGCGTAAGCAGTACTGAGTTACTGAGTATAGTACGTTTCAGAAATATGTTCGCGTTTTCCAGTGACGAAAGAGCTTTCAATATTGAATCATATTTTCGTACGGGTACTGTCGTCCGTTTGCCTACGTCGCATCCCGGTTTCCCCCACCTGCTTCTGTTCGCCCCTTTGTAAAGTCTAGTAGCTGGGCTATCTTAGCTCTTTTCTGAAATCATTAATTTCTGTTAGGAATTGGACGTCTACGTAATATTATTCAACTGTTTAAAATAACTTAAATAAAAGGGCCTCCTTAAGTAATTAACTGTCACGTGATCCCCCCCCCTTTCTACAACCCTGCGACAAAACCACTTGAACGGACAGTAGATAGCATTTCTGAGTGATTTTATCTTTTCGGATCGGGCAGAAGTGAAGATTGAATTTACAGTACGTAAGGTACTCTTTTATGGAGTAGGTACGGAATTATTTCAACATGAGTTACTCGTACGAAGGACGAAACTGGTAATTGGAATTAGGTACAATAGTCTATAGTGCGATAATATGGACAAAAGAACTGAAGCCTGTATCGAAATGAACGGCCACCAATTTCTAAAATGTGTTTAAATATCCATATTATAATTATTTTTCAATTTAACTTCATTCTCTATATTGTACGCTAATGTGCTGTAACAGTACAATATACACTGCATAATTAATACTTCCGAATGGATAGCTCAATTCGTGTGTAAAACACTAAGTGTTAATACAGTACTGTATTTTGATTAAACAAAAACCTAATGAAAATTATCAAACTCAAAATTGCGATATTTCCTAGTTTACATAAATGGATGAACTACTTTTCTTCCCTCCTATACCTAGTAAAGTGATTTGTATTTTACGCCAGTATCATCGAACTCCGTCGTGGAAAGGGTAGCAAACGGTGTTTCCTGTTTCAATCGTTAATAGAAAGGTACAGCCAGGTTAATATTAAAAATGTTAGTAAAAATAAAATGATGTCCCTGTATAACGGTTTTATAAATTCTAACTTTCAGATTTTTTGACAGCAGACTAGATGATGAAAGCTTCTCAACCGAATAATAACACGCTTTTCCCATATTTATTCTGCGTTTAATTTCCTCCCGAGTGTCATTTATATTTGTTACTGTTTCTCCAAGATATTTGAATTTTTCCACCCCTTCGAAGGATAAATCTCCAATTTTTATATTTCCATTTCGTACAATATTCTGGTCACGAGACATAATCATATACTTTGCCTTTTCGGGATTTACTTCCAAACCGATCGCTTTACTTGCTTCAAGTAAAGTTTCCGTGTTTTCCCTAATCGTTTGTATGAAAATGTTACTGCTTATTTTGTATTATCTTAAAAGTGTTCACCTTTTGTTTAGAAAGTGTACTTTGTGAAAATACTAAGCTATGATTCTCTTTGTAACCAACTATTTTTTAAGAAAAATGTAATTACAACAATATTCATGCACAACAAAGTTTTTATTCAAATGACCTGAAACTAGAGCTCATCGATCGATATAATATTGTAGGTAAGCTGTAAAAATTTAATCCTTCTAGCTATGTTAATGTTAGTTTCTGAAGAAACGGTACATAAGTTGTGAATTTTTAACTGTCCAGAAAATGAAAGACAAATTAACGTTAGAAAAACTTAGATTTTCAAATACACAGAATACTAAACTTGTTTTGAAAATTCAGAACTAAGTCAGTCATTACTGTTTTCGATAATGCCGCCAACTTATGAAACAAGCATTCAGCTACAAAACACGCAAAAGAGCAATATTTTATACCAAATGAAGAGTAAAGGGGAAAACCTGATAGATAAGTAACGCTTTACTGTATTTACAGATGAGACATTTAAAAGTTTCAAGACCGATTCTTCACATTTCTTTCGACTAATGAGGTTATTCTGTACAGTTAACCCTTTGCAGCACAAATTATTTTTTTATGTTTTTCATATCATGGGTCATAACAAAGCTTCGATCATTTTTTTTTCAACATTTTAACTCTGCACACAATTTCAAAACACATATGGCACCTCTACGAATACTCAAGAGGTGGTTCCTTGGTGGGATATCTGTGCCATAAAATTTAGAAAGAAAAAAAACTGTGGTTCTTCTAAACAGCTACTATGATGCAAAGGGTGAAAGTACATAAATCTACACTATCTGAGCTATTACATGACATATAAAACAGAAAATTAATCATTTTGAACTTATCAAGTTTTTCCCTTTTGCTCTTTAAAAACTTTCAGACATTTATAATTTTATAATGGATGGATGGATGGATGTTGTAGTCGATGGATGTATGGATAGATGGGTGGAAGTATGGATGGATGGGAGGGTGAATGTACGGGTGGGTGAATGGATTGATGGGTGGATGTGTAGATATATTATGAGTGGGTGAGTGGATTAGTGAGTTGATGGATGAAAAAAAAAATGTTATGTTTTATTTAACGACGCTCGCAACTGCAGAGGTTATATCAGCGTCGCCGGATGTGCCAGAATTTTGTCCCGCAGGAGTTCTTTTACATGCCAGTAAATCTACTGACATGAGCCTGTCGTATTTAAGCACACTTAAATGCCATCGACCTGGCCCGGGATCGAACCCGCAACCTTGGGCGTAGAAGGCCAGCGTTATACCAACTCGCCAACCAGGTCGACTGATGGATGAATGGGTAAGTGGATGTATGGGTGGGTGTGTGAGTGATTGGATGTACACTACCGGTCAAAAGTTTTCGATCAACTATGAAAACAACTATCTACATTATTTCAATGTACAAACACATCGGAGAAACTAAATAGACCAACAAAATAAATATTTTCTCTCTCTAGCATTATGATATGATAGAATATTCAAAATGAAATCCCTATTTTAACCACAAATCCATAGTTGTGATAGGTGATCGAAAACTTTTGAACGGTAGTGTACCTATATTGATGGATATTGGGTGGGTGGGTGAGTGTGTTGATGGAATGTTATGTTTTATTTAACGACGCTCACAACTGCAGAGGTTATATCAGCGTCGCCGGATGTGCCGGAATTTTGTCCCGCAGAAGTTCTTTTACATGCCAGTAAATCTACTGACACGAGCCTGTCGCATTTAAGCACACTTAAATGTCATCGACCTGGTCCAGGATCGAACCCGCAACCTTGGGTGTTGATGGATGTGTTGATGGTTGGGTGAGTGGATGGTTTGAAATGGATGGATGGATGGATGGATGCTTGAGTGAGTGAGTGAGTGAGTGAGTGAGTGAGTGAGTGAGTGAGTGAGTGAGTGAGTGAGTGAGTGAGTGGATGGATGGATTAATAGAGCCAGACATACGGACAGACTGACCTATGGGCACACAGACACACAGGGAAGGCTATCTCGTGATGTTTTATCTGGGAGGCAGAATGCAGCGAATGTACGCGGTGAGTGTACTCGAACTTAATCCTTGATTTAGCGTCCTTTTTGCTGCAACGCTGTTAGCTTTTTGTTCGCTCCTCGTCCAAGCTGCTGATGTGGCTCGGACGTGACCCCAACAACAGGACGGCGCGGCGGTTCAGACAGGGGTGCAACCCTTTCAGAGCCAATTACCCCCCAGTCGTGGGACCGGCTGCGGGCTTATCTGTGTCACTAGGCACGCTCCGTCATTAAAGAGTTCCCCTCTCGAAACCGAGGCGAGGCAGGGAACTGGAGGCCGTTGTATGTGGAATTCAGCCATTAAATGCCTGCTAATTCTTCATTTAACGAGCCTTTTAAACTACACAAGCTACTTAGACGACAGATACGGTGTTAAGTGGAGCCATGGTAGCAACGAGGCAGACAGAAAAACTGAGCCAGGACGCAGTATCTAAATCTGATGATGGATTTCCATCGGAGTGGATCAGAGTTCGATACCGGGAAGGTAACACGAGATTTGTGATTAGGCCTAATGGAGAGCCTGTGTGATAGGTTTAATATGAGTACATGCAGTTTGATGACATGGAAGAATTAGTTAATAGGCATAAGTGAACCTATAATTAAACATAAATATGAAAGCTATAGAATAAATTTAGATGTTTAAAGTAAAAAAAAGAGAAAAAAAATAAGAAAAATTAATTTAAAAATGTTCATGGTAGAAAATTCTGAAAAGGAGCAGATAAATAAGTTTTAAAGTTTTAATAGTTATCACGATTGGTTTAAAGATGCACTAAAACTAGACGTAAGTGCAAGTTTGAACAATTAATTACTGAGATTTGCGATAAATTAATTAGTTTAGGAAATTGTATATTTATTATGTATAACTACTTTTGTATATAGATCATTTTTTAAATTATTAAGTTTGTACTTTTGTGAACTAATATCAATAAATCTATCTATCTGTCAGTCAGTCAGTCAGTCAGTCAGTCAGTCAGTCAGTCAGTCAGTCAGTCAGTCAGTCAGTCAGTCAGTCAGTCAGTCAGTCAGTCAGTCAGTCTGTCTGTCTGTCTGTCTGTCTGTCTGTCTGTCTATCTATCTATCTATCTATCTATCTATCTATCTATCTATCTATCTATCTATCTATCTACCTACCTATCACATACTTCTTTCCGTACTAACATTCTCATTACACCATTGCTCCATTATCGCCGAATCTCGCATTTCAATATATCTCGACAATCTGTTCTGTGACAAAATGAAACAGTTTAGATATCAGCCATGGATAAATGTTTGTATGCATCTGAAGTCTCATTAGTGTGATATGTAGCTAATCGGCGATGCATGCAATAGAGGGGGAAAGAAACTGGCCACCTATCCCATTATCTCCTGACCTAGTTGCCTCATAAGTGGTGCCTTGTTGGTATCATTTGTGAGGTACAGACCTGTCTTCGGACAGTTGACTAAACACAAACATGGATAAATAAAATTTTTCTCAATGTCTCTAAGCATTAAACAATGTCATTATTGACAACTGTAAAAAAATTCATAGTATGAAAAATGGAAGTTGGACAACAAATCTTTTCCTTAGAAACGAGTAAAATTTTCAACTACATTGTTTCACGGACTTTTTATTAACGAAAATTTGTATCAGTTGTATTGTTATTAATAAACTCCGTTGCTTATATTAATTCCTGGATTACGAGTTTATTTGTACTGTAAATGTTTTATCAATTTATATTAATATGGTGATAGGTTTCGACGGGGAGAGTGTTCCCTCTATTTTTGCTTGCAACAAAGATCTTTCTTGCAATTTCCGCTTTGTTCTCCACGCAGTATTCTGTATACCCAACACCAACCGTAGAGGAGTACTAGCAATAATATAATCTTCACTATTACTACTCATACTGAGGGAGGAAATTATTGAAATTTTAGTAATTTTTTATTCCCCCTCCCCCGTTTTATATGAATCAGTGACCTTTCTATATGTAGGTCAACATTTATCAACATAACCGTCCTCAAGAATTATGCTTTAGTTATATTTTACTATTACAAACAGGTTTTCGTGACGGAAAATTTACATTTTAAAGTCATTTTCCCACACTTTTATTTTTACTGCATTTAATCACGTTCTATATATAGACTCCAACAAATTTCATGCCAAGAAGTTAAAATTTTTATAGTATGTATGCTTGACAAATCCATGGAGCCTATTTTTTGATAGAACAGATGTTTTAAAAATAAAAAAATTAAATAGTCCTATATACTAACCGGTCACTAAAGAAATAAGAGTACTTTAATCGAATTACATTTTTTTTGAGGTCACTCATACATTCAAAATTCAAATTACAGTTTTGATGTTAAATTGTATGAATGTCAGAGATGCTGTACAATTTTTTTCAGGCCTGTAACTTATATTTTGTGCGGGTAAATACATTTTGAAAAAGAAATAAAATATTAATAACTCAGAAACTATTAAACTGAGATAGTCTACTAATGAAACTCGGGGAAAAAATAATAATAATCATCATCATCATCATCTCGCCAAATACCATCTCGCTATCACCAATCTCATCGACGCCAAATAACCTCGTAGTTGATACAGCGTCGTTAAATAACAAACTGAAAAAAAAAACACTTCTTTGCAATATATTTTATTAAAACTCCCCTAATCTCACTAGGTATGTTCCCTCTTGCTGCTTAGTCCATCGTCTTTTTAATACTTACCCTACCTTTCTTTTGCTAGTCATTATTTATTCACTAGTTCACATATACCTTACTGTTTATACCAGTTCACTTCTACAGCCGTTTCGTTATTCAATTCACTAGTCGCTATAATAACTTACGAGCACCATCAATAAATTCTTACTATTCACACCTCTTCAGCTACTTGTTATATAGGCCTACATTACTATGTATAACTTTCGAATAACAAGAAAATCAACTATGAACAGTAAAAACATTCTTCACATGGCACTGGAATTGAACTGTTGTGAAAATCGTAAAACATACTGACAAAGTACTTTATGTCCTACCTTCACGTCACTATTTCTTTCCAGTGTCACGCATCGTTTACGGTTAGTAAATAGCTGAACATCGGACAGGGACGCACATTTTAGGGACGTGACATCAGCGCTCATTATTCGCAGGAGCGTTAACCCCGCTGTCTGATTCCATTTGTGGAGCAGAAATAAAATCGGCACGTCCGAGGAAATGATACAATCTGACGGACACGTGAGAGAGAGCATGTGGGTCGGCGATAGCATCAGCGGCCCGCACAGTTCCCAGAACTTCCTTCCTTCACTCTGGCCTCACTGAAGAGATCTGTTATACAGGGTGTTTCTAAAATAGAGGGCGTAATTCCAGGTATGTATTCCCCATATGTAGACAATACAAAAGGTTCATTATAACATGTGTCCGGAAATGCTTGGTTTCCGAGTTATGGCCTTCAAAACAGTGATATTCACCGGAACGTTTTTCTTCCCGCATGTAGGTGCCGTGACAGAAGATATTAACAGAGGACACTCTGATAGTTAATTCCGAGGCGAAGGGAACATTGAGTGTTGTGTTTGGCGTTGTACTGTGCGACATGTACTCAAATCAGGAGCACTTCATGTACGGTAAGACGGACGGCAATGCTCCACTGGCTCGTCGTTTGTACCAGGAGAGGTATCCTGATCGATGGATAGGTAGAGGTGGCCCAATTGCTTGGCCTCCACGTTCACCTGATTTGAACTATCGATTTCTATTTGTGGGGCCAGTTAAAATCATTGGTGTATTCGTCTCCGGTGCCTGTCTTGGAATTCCTTCGTAATCGAATTGTGACAGGTTGTGAGGCAATACGCAATACTCCTGGAATTTGGGATCGTTTTCTCAGAGCCATGAGACATCGATGTGAGGCCTGTATTCACGCAGGAGGTGAACATTTTTAATATCTGCTGTAAAGGCAACTACCTGCGGGAAGAAAAACGTTCCGGTGAATATCACTGTTTTGAAGGCCATAACTGGGAAACAAAGCATTTCCGGATACATGTTGTAATGAACTTTCTGTGTTGACTACATATGGGGAATACATATCTGAAAGTATGCCCTCTATTTTTAAACACCCTGTATTGGTGATTGCTGCTTCACTACTCAAACGCAATATCGCCAAAAGAAAAGCAATTCTTAAACAACAATCATATCAACATCGTTCAGTTTTATGAGCAGATTTCTCGTACACATAGGTCAAAAGTGTCAAACTCAAACTTTTTGGGTTTGGGTACCATCTACTTGTAACCCATTGGCTGGCTATTTATAAATAGGTCTCGGAAGTTGATGAAATATCATCTTTTTTTCTGAGACATCGCAGACAATGCAAGATGCAATACAAATTCGTTCCACTTCAACACGAACCAATATAACCTATTTTTATTTTACATTTTTATTTTCTTTATTTTTATTTTTCGGTCTTTTATTATCTATCGGTTATTTTTAAATGTTCTACTTTTTGTTGCATTTTTGCCCTTTTATGCTCTGAACGGTCTTTTCTTTACGGTGTAGTCGTGGTCTACATTTGAGAACCTCCTGCAGATTGCTTACCCAATTCGATTGCATCATACAGGAATTTCCCTTATGGTTGACTCCTGATCACGTGTGTTACGTGCTTCCTCCAATTCAACTCCAATTCAGATTTAGGTTGATCGTCTGTGAATAGAAAAAGACTCTATTGGAAGCTGAGACAGGATGGCCCACCTATCAGCGTCGGTTTCACATCGCTGATTCACTAAGGGCTTTGGGCTCCAGACCTCTGGGGCTCATCAGGCTACTCGTCTGCAGATGGGACGTAGCTCTATCAGAGGCTGAGTCAGCATGACCCACCTGTCAGCGTGGGATTCACGAATGCCATCCAGGCCATCTGTCGGATCTGAACAACCATCGACTATAGACCCTATATAGAGGGCATAATGGGCCATAGCTTTCCAAGTGTACGGACCCATGAAGTAAAGCCAAATGGCAGTGATACACAATTAGAGTACTGCAGAGGAAGTTTCATTCAATATAAATATGAGTGGAGAAAGATCCATCCCTATGCGTCTATCTACGTATTTATTCATGTATTCATTTTTTATTTCATTTTGTTTATTTACTATTCACTCACTTATTCATTCACTTACTTATTCAGTTATTAACTTATTAATTTATTTATTCATCCATTTATTTGTTCACTTATTCATTCATTAATTTATTCACTTATTCATTCATTTATTTGTTCACTTATTCATTCATTAATTTATTCACTTATTCATTCATTCATTTGTTCACTTATTCACTTATTCATTCATTCATTTATTTGTTCACTTAATCATTCATTCATTTATTTGTTCATTTATTGATTTATTTGTACACTTATTCATTCAAATATTATTTTTTCACTTATTCAATCATTTATTTGTTAACTTATTCTTTCATTCATTCATTCACTTATTCATTCATTTATTTGTTCATTTATTCATTCATTAATTCATTCATTTATTTGTTCACTTATCATTCATTCATTTATTTGTTCACTTATGATTCATTCATTTGTTCACTTATGCTTTCATCCATTTATTTGTTCACTTATTCTTTCATTCACTTATTTGTTTACTTATTATTTCATTCACTTATTTGTTCATTCAATCACTCATTCATTCAATCACTCATTCATTCATTCAATAACTCATTTATTCATTCATTCATTCAATCATTCATTCATTCAATCACTCATTTATTCATTCATTCAATCACTCATTTATTCATTCATTCAATCATTCAATCATTCATTCAATCACTCATTCATTCATTCAATCACTCATTCATTCATTCATTCAATCACTCATTTATTCATTCATTCAATCATTCATTCATTCAATCATTCACTCATTCAATCACTCATTCATTCATTCAATCATTCATTCATTCAATCACTCATTCATTCATTCAATCACTCATTTATTCATTCATTCAATTATTCATTCATTCAATCACTCATTCATTCATTCAATCACTCATTTATTCATTCATTCAATCACTCATTTATTCATTCATTCAATCACTCATTTATTCATTCATTCAATCATTCATTCATTCATTCAATCACTCATTCATTCAATCACTCATTTATTAATTCATTCAATCATTCATTCATTCAATCACTCATTCATTCATTCAATCACTCATTTATTCATTCATTCAATCATTCAATCACTCATTTATTCATTCATTCAATCATTCATTCATTCAATCACTCATTCATTCATTCAATCATTCATTCATTCAATCACTCATTCATTCATTCAATCACTCATTTATTCATTCATTCAATTATTCATTCATTCAATCACTCATTCATTCATTCAATCACTCATTTATTCATTCATTCAATCATTCATTCATTCATTCAATCACTCATTTATTCATTCATTCAATCATTCATTCATTCATTCAATCACTCATTCATTCAATCATTCATTCATTCATTCATTCAATCACTCATTTATTCATTCATTCAATCATTCATTCATTCAATCACTCATTCATTCATTCATTCATTCAATCATTCACTTTATTTATTTATGCAACAGATTAACAATTTGCATATCATGTAAAATGGAGCGTGTCAAGTGGACAGACAATAAGAAATGAAGCTGTATTGGAAAGAGTGGTTGAACAGAGAATGATGTTGAAACTAATCAGAAAGAGAAAAAGGAATTGGTTAGGTCACTAAGAAGAAACTACCTACTGAAGGATGCACTGGAAGAAATGGTGAACATGAGAAGAGTTCGGGGTAGGAAAAGATAATATCAGATAATAGACGATATTAAGATAATATACGGACCATATGCGTAGACTAAGAGGAAGGCAAAAAATAGGAAAGATTGGAGAAATTTGGGTTTGCAGTGAAAGACCTTCCCTTAGTCAGAAAAGTACGAATGAATTAATGAAAAGGACTAAGTAATCACATCATGTTAAAAGGGCAGTGAGATTTCCCTTTTGTTTAGCATTTCGTTTTATGAACAACTGTCTCACAATCAATGACTAAAACCTACAGATTCCACGAATTCGTTAGCTAACCACCGACGTAAACCAGTTTATTATACAACGATGACGATGACAATGTATTGAGATAAATCTTACTTAAGAAAACAGATGGTAGGACATGATTCAAAGGAATGCAAATTTTATACAACTCTTCTCCCATTTTAGGGTAGGAGTTCTACAGAATCCGGCTGAAGTTGATATGTCGGCAAAATGCACTTCATGCGCATTGTTCAGTCTCAAATACAACCCTGTCCTAATATGCAAGACTACTTTCCATAACCTGGAATGCACTTCAGATTTAATAGCTCTGGTTTCCATAGAAGCTGCCGCCGTAGTATGTGGGCTAGTTGTTGAAAACTTCAGACACCAAAACCAGTATCCTCTTACCAAAAAGACGTAATGCTGGCCGTTTATACTACGTCTCTTTTCAACATCAGGTTCTGCACAAACGTGAAAAAGTTATGATAGTTAACAATGAGGCAATAGTGGACTAGAAACAGTAAGGAAACAGACTAATGCTGGGTTGCAAGAAAACAGACCTATAAATAATGTATTCCTCCATTAGTCAGTGGACCTTTAAAGTTAGTGGATTGTCGGGTTGCAGAAGAGGAATTTAACGGGCCACTAGTTATTGGATCGTTAACCAAGCAGGGCCTTAGACTAGAAATGTTTAGCTTAAATGTAGTTCTGTTTATAAGTATGCATAAGGGTGTAATTGTTTGTCTTATTTGAACTGTTGTATCAGTGTAGCGAGGTGAGTCAGTGAAGTTATGGTTTTACAGTGCAGTGAATAGCTCCGATCAGTGATAATTTATAGCGTCAATGAAATGTGTTCTATAGTGTCAGTGAAATGTGTTATATAGTGTCAGTGAAATGTGTCCTAAAGTGTCAGTGAAATGTGTTATATAGTGTCAGTGGAATGTGTCCTAAAGTGTCAGTGAAATGCGTCATAGTGCCACTACAGTGAGTGAGATGAGAGTAAAGTGAAAGACTATTGAAACTTATGTAGGGTCTATACATATGTAGGTTGTATTGTGAAATTAGGTATTTTATTTATGTTTTATTATTAATTGTAATTATTGTGTTAAATTGTATTGTGTATTCTTATTGTATTGTGTATATAATTGTATTGTGTACTGTATAATTGTATTGTGTATTGTAAATTTTATTGTGTATTGTTTATGATTTTATTGTGTATTGTTTATTATTTTATTGTGTATTGTGTATTGTAATTTTATTTTGTATTGTTTATATTGTGTATACCACTGCCACCGGGTGCTCGCCCACTTGCAGTGTAAATAAATACATACATACATCTTTGGATTTCACAAATGACGCAATAGGACATAAATGAATAAAAAGTGAACATCGGCTGCTTGACTGATGTGCGGAATTGCTTTCATTGTTGTCAAAATTTGCAATAAATATAGACTAATACTGACCAGAAAGAAATCAGTAACAGAAGTTTCATTTAGAAATATAAATATGCATGTTTGTTATTAGAAATAGCGCACGAGTACATTAATTTTATAGAAAATAAAAAGACAGACCACAGAGCACATGACCTCGTCGTCAGACGATGAACTAGAGTCTGTAATAAAGAAATAAATAATAACTTCGCTATTATAACTAATGAATTAATAAATAAGTACCAAATTACCGTATATCGATGGAGATACCTCTGGTACAAACTTGGTAATTTAGTTTAACTACATTATTTTATTTAGATTAACTACATTATTATTGTGTTCACAAAATTGGATAATAGTACATTATGCAACGAGCCTATAATGGTAGTAATTAAGACGCAAGTATGTTTGTTTATGAAACGAGCGCAAGCGAGTTTCATAATTTTCATACGAGAATCTTAATTACCATTATAGGCAAGTTTCATACGACTTTTTATGCTCGACCATATTTCTAACTTGAAATTATTCAGAAGTATTCATTTTATTTTTATCTGACAGAAGATCGGAAGTGACCTTGTTCATAGCTTGTGAATTGTGAGATGTGCGCAGACGCGAAAGTATTGATTTTTTCCGAGGAACAATAATGTCATTGACTTTGATGTAATGTAGAGAATATATAACCTGGAAATTGATTTAGAATTGAAAAGCGAGATGACAAATTGAATTTTTTTTAATATTATTTACAATTAACGCTAATTATTATAGTAACAGTATTGGATTTCCAGCCTCCGTGACGTTTCCCTCGTTTTTCGATTGCATATCCGAGAATAATCGAAAACCTGAACTTTAATGAGTAGGTGTACTTTAATGACATGCATTAAAGGACTGCTACCAGGTGTATAATTACAACATTTCGGCATGGTTGAGCATAAAGTACTAATATTTTGAAGATCTTGCAAAGCAGAAACCTAATATAAGAATAATTTCGAGGGAAAAATTGTTCCGGAGCCGGGTACCGAACCCGGGACCTTTGGTTTAACGTACCAACGCTCTACCACTGAG